>NW_028283801.1:112500-122500 GCF_059441095.1 Idiotropiscis lumnitzeri
GGCCCGGCGTTCGTGAAAGTCAGGCCGAAGAGGACGGCCTTCTCCCGGACACAAGTTGGGCCGAGTGGCCCTCAAGTTCGACCGTGTGGAGGCTCCGGAGGAGACTGGGGCCGGCGTTCGTGAAAGTCAGGCCGAAGAGGACGGCCTTCTCCCGGATACAAGTTGGGCCGAGTGGCCCTCAAGTTCAACCGCGTGGATGCTCCGTCGGGGACGGCCCGGCGTTCGTGAAAGTCATGCCGAAGAGGACGGCCTTCTCCCGGACACAAGTTGGGCCGAGTGGCCCTCAAGTTCAACCGTGTGGATGCTCCGTCGGGGACGGCCCGGCGTTCGTGAAAGTCAGGCCGAAGAGGACGGCCTTCTCCCGGATACAAGTTGGGCCGAGTGGCCCTCAAGTTCGACCGTGTGGATGCTCCGTCGGGGACGGCCCGGCGTTCGTGAAAGTCAGGCCGAAGAGGACGGCCTTCTCCCGGATACAAGTTGGGCCGAGTGGCCCTCAAGTTCGACCATGTGGATGCTCCGTCGGGGACGGCCCGGCGTTCGTGAAAGTCAGGCCGAAGAGGACGGCCTTCTCCCGGACACAAGTTGGGCCGAGTGGCCCTCAAGTTCGACCGTGTGGATGCTCCGTCGGGGACGGCCCGGCGTTCGTGAAAGTCAGGCCGAAGAGGACGGCCTTCTCCCGGACGCGAGGTGCGGGGGACCTGCCCCTGGTTAGGTGACCAGGGGTAAGGGCGTGAGTAAGAATTTGCACTAAGTCCAACAGGAGACTGGGGGCCGGCGTTGGTGAAAGTTAGGCCGAAGAGGATGGCCTCCCCCCGGACGCGAGGTGGGCCGAGTGGCCCCTAAGTTCAACCGCGTGGAGGCTCCGGAGGAGACAGGCCGGCGTCCGTGAAAGTCAGGCCGAAGAGGATGGCCTCCCCCCGGACGCGAGGTGGGCCGAATTGCACTAAGTGCGACCAGGGGTTGGACGTTTAGGTGACCAGGGGTGGGCCACTTAGGCGACCAGGGGTGGGCCACTTAGGCGACCAGGGGTGGGCCACTTAGGCGACCAGGGGTGGGCCACTTAGGCGACCAGGGGTGGGCCACTTAGGCGACCAGGGGTGGGCAACTTAGGCGACCAGGGGTGGGCCACTTAGGCGACCAGGGGTGGGCCGCTTAGGCGACCAGGGGTGGGCCGTTTAGGTGACCAGGGGTAGGCCGTTTAGGTGACCAGGGGTAAGGGGTTTAGGCGACCAGGGGTGGGACGTTTAGGTGACCAGGGGTGGGCCACTTAGGCGACCAGGGGTAAGGGGTTTAGGTGACCAGGGGTAAGGGGGTTAGGCGACCTGGGGCTGGAGAGGAGCACCTTCCCCGGGCACAGGCAGGGAGCGAGCGCCCCCCAGCTCCATCGCTCCGGGGGTAATAGGCCGGCGTCTGCCACACTTAGCCCGGAAATGAGCACCTTCCCCGGGCACAGGCAGGGAGCGAGCGCCCCCCAGCTCCATCGCTCCGGGGGTAATAGGCCGGCGTCTGCCACACTTAGCCCGGAAATGAGCACCTTCCCCGGGCACAGGCAGGGAGCGAGCGCCCCCCAGCTCCATCGCCCCGGGGGTAATAGGCCGGCGTCTGCCACACTTAGCCCGGAGAGGAGCACCTTCCCCGGGCACGGGCGGGGAGCGAGCGCCCCCCAGCTCCATCGCTCTGGGGGTAATAGGCCGGCGTCTGCCACACTTAGGCCGGAGAGGAGCACCTTCCCCGGGCACGGGCGGGGAGCGAGCGCCCCCAGCTCCATCGCTCCGGGGGTAATAGGCCGGCGTCTGTCACACTTAGCCCGAATATGAGCACCTTCCCCGGGCACGGGCGGTGCCAAGCGTCCCCTAAGTTTGCCCAAATGGAAGCTCCGGAGGAGGAGTGCGGGCGTGTGTCACACTTGGCCCGAATAGGAGCACCTTCCCCGGGCACAGGCGGTGCCAAGCGGCCCCTAAGTTTGCCCAAATGGAAGCTCCGGTGGAGGAGTGCATGCTGCATGACAGTGAAGCCGAATAGGAGCACCTTCCCCGGGCACAGACGGTGCCAAGCGGCCCCTAAGTTTGCCCTTATGGAAGCTCCGGAGGAGGAGTGCATGCTGTGTGACAGTGAAGCCGAATAGGAGCACCTTCCCCGGGCACAGACGGTGCCAAGCGGCCCCTAAGTTTGCCCAAATGGAAGCTCCGGAGGAGGAGTGCATGCTGCATGACAGTGAAGCCGAATAGGAGCACCTTCCCCGGGCACAGGCGGTGCCAAGCGGCCCCTAAGTCTACCCTCATGGAAGCTCCGGAGGAGGAGTGCGGGCGTGTGTCACACTTGGCCCGAATATGAGCACCTTCCCCGGGCACAGACGGTGCCAAGCGGCCCCTAAGTTTGACCAAATGGAAGCTCCGGAGGAGGAGTGCATGCTGCCTGACAGTGAAGCCGAATATGAGCACCTTCCCCGGGCACAGACGGTGCCAAGCGGCCCCTAAGTTTGCCCTTATGGAAGCTCCGGAGGAGGAGTGCATGCTGTGTGACAGTGAAGCCGAATATGAGCACCTTCCCCGGGCACAGGCGGTGCCAAGCGGCCCCTAAGTTTGCCCAAATGGAAGCTCCGGAGGAGGAGTGCGGGCGTGTGTCACACTTGGCCCGAATAGGAGCACCTTCCCCGGGCACGGGCGGTGCCAAGCGGCCCCTAAGTTTGCCCAAATGGAAGCTCCGGAGGAGGAGTGCATGCTGCCTGACAGTGAAGCCGAATATGAGCACCTTCCCCGGGCACAGACGGTGCCAAGCGGCCCCTAAGTTTGCCCAAATGGAAGCTCCGGAGGAGGAGTGCATGCTGCCTGACAGTGAAGCCGACTATGAGCACCTTCCCCGGGCACAGGCGGTGCCAAGCGGCCCCTAAGTTTGCCCTTATGGAAGCTCCGGAGGAGGAGTGCGGGCGTGTGTCACACTTGGCCCGAATATGAGCACCTTCCCCGGGCACAGGCGGTGCCAAGCGGCCCCTAAGTTTGCCCAAATGGAAGCTCCGGAGGAGGAGTGCGGGCGTGTGTCACACTTGGCCCGAATATGAGCACCTTCCCCGGGCACAGGCGGTGCCAAGCGGCCCCTAAGTTTGCCCAAATGGAAGCTCCGGAGGAGGAGTGCGGGCGTGTGTCACACTTGGCCCGAATATGAGCACCTTCCCCGGGCACAGACGGTGCCAAGCGGCCCCTAAGTTTGCCCAAATGGAAGCTCCGGAGGAGGAGTGCATGCTGCCTGACAGTGAAGCCGACTATGAGCACCTTCCCCGGGCACAGGCGGTGCCAAGCGGCCCCTAAGTCTACCCTCATGGAAGCTCCGGAGGAGGAGTGCGGGCGTGTGTCACACTTGGCCCGAATATGAGCACCTTCCCCGGGCACAGACGGTGCCAAGCGGCCCCTAAGTTTGCCCAAATGGAAGCTCCGGAGGAGGAGTGCACGCTGTGTGACAGTGAAGCCGAATATGAGCACCTTCCCCGGGCACAGGCGGTGCCAAGCGGCCCCTAAGTTTGCCCTTATGGAAGCTCCGGAGGAGGAGTGCATGCTGTGTGACAGTGAAGCCGAATATGAGCACCTTCCCCGGGCACAGGCGGTGCCAAGCGGCCCCTAAGTTTGCCCAAATGGAAGCTCCGGAGGAGGAGTGCGGGCGTGTGTCACACTTGGCCCGAATAGGAGCACCTTCCCCGGGCACGGGCGGTGCCAAGCGGCCCCTAAGTTTGCCCAAATGGAAGCTCCGGAGGAGGAGTGCATGCTGCCTGACAGTGAAGCCGAATATGAGCACCTTCCCCGGGCACAGGCGGTGCCAAGCGGCCCCTAAGTCTACCCTAATGGAAGCTCCGGAGGAGGAGGGCGGGCGTGTGTCACACTTGGCCCGAATAGGAGCACCTTCCCCGGGCACAGGCGGTGCAAAGCGGCCCCTAAGTCGGTAAAGGTTGAAATAAGTAAATAAATACAAAAAGGACGAGGGGGGGAAAAAAAAGGCAAAAACGTATAAAATTCCCCCATTCATTTCAATGGGCTCGGCCGAATTGGGCTTGCGGGACCGCCGAGGGCACGCCGGAGGGCGGTTGAGTCGGTAAAAGTTGAAATAAATGAATAAATACAAAAAGGACGAGGGGGGGAAAAAAAAGGCAAAAACGTATAAAATTCCCCCATTCATTTCAATGGGCTCGGCCGAATTGGGCTTGCGGGACCGCCGAGGGCACGCCGGAGGGCGGTTGAGTCGGTAAAAGTTGAAATAAATGAATAAATACAAAAAGAACGAGGGGGGGAAAAAAAAGGCAAAAACGTATAAAATTCCCCCATTCATTTCAATGGGCTCGGCCGAATTGGGCTTGCGGGACCGCCGAGGGCACGCCGGAGGGCGGTTGAGTCGGTAAAAGTTGAAATAAATGAATAAATACAAAAAGAACGAGGGGGGGGGGAAAAAGGCAAAAACGTATAAAATTCCCCCATTCATTTCAATGGGCTCGGCCGAATTGGGCTTGCGGGACCGCCGAGGGCACGCCGGAGGGCGGTTGAGTCGGTAAAAGTTGAAATAAATGAATAAATACAAAAAGAACGAGGGGGGAAAAAAAGGCAAAAACGTATAAAATTCCCCCATTCATTTCAATGGGCTCGGCTAAAATGGGCCTGCAGTACTGCCGAGAGGCCGCCGGAGGACGCCCTAGTAGGCAAACGTTGATCCCCACACACGAGGGGTCAGTTAGGCGACCAGGGGTAGCGTTTAGGCGACCAGGGGTAGCGTTTAGGTGACCAGGGGAAGCGTTTAGGTGACCAGGGGAAGCGTTTAGGCGACCAGGGGTAGCGTTTAGGCGACCAGGGGTAGCGTTTAGGCGACCAGGGGTAGCTTTTAGGCGACCAGGGGTAGCTTTTAGGCGACCAGGGGTAGCTTTTAGGCGACCAGGGGTAGCGTTTAGGCGACCAGGGGCGTTGCAGTTCCGCCGAATTGCATTAGGGGCGCTGCAGTAGGCAAACGTTCTTCCCCCCTAGTCAGAGGGTCATTTGCCTACTTCCCAGGTTTACCCGGGTTTTCCAAAACACCTGGGGCACATTTTCAGGGATCACGTTTTTAGAAACAAAAATATTCATAATTTCTTCTAAGTCCCCTTTCCAGCGGGGAACTTTGAAACATTGTATCCGACCACTGAAGGCTGTTGGCGGGCACGGCGCGGCAAACAGCCCGCACTCAGGCATGGAGCTCCGGGGAAAGTTGCCTAATTTCTTCTAAGTCCCCTTTCCAGCGGGGAACTTTGAAACATTGTATCCGACCGTGGAAGGCTGTTGGCGGGCACGGCGCGGCTCATAGCCGGCCCTCAGGCACGGAGCTCCGGGTGAATTTTTACAAATTTCTTCTAAGTCCCCTTTCCAGCGGGGAACTTTGAAACATTGTATCCGACCGTGGAAGGCTGTTGGCGGGCACGGCGCGGCTCATAGCCGGCCCTCGGGCACGGAGCTCCGGGGGAAATTTCCCCCTCATTTCTTCTAAGTCCCCTTTCCAGCGGGGAACTTTGAAACATTGTATCCGACCGTGGAAGGCTGTTGGCGGGCACGGCGCGGCTCATAGCCGGCCCTCAGGCACGGAGCTCCGGGTGAATTTTCACAAATTTCTTCTAAGTCCCCTTTCCAGCGGGGAACTTTGAAACATTGTATCCGACCGTGGAAGGCTGTTGGCGGGCACGGCGCGGCTCATAGCCGGCCCTCGGGCACGGAGCTCCGGGTGAATTTTCACAAATTTCTTCTAAGTCCCCTTTCCAGCGGGGAACTTTGAAACATTGTATCCGACCGTGGAAGGCTGTTGGCGGGCACGGCGCGGCTCATAGCCGGCCCTCAGGCACGGAGCTCCGGGTGAATTTTCACAAATTTCTTCTAAGTCCCCTTTCCAGCGGGGAACTTTGAAACATTGTATCCGACCGTGGAAGGCTGTTGGCGGGCACGGCGCGGCTCATAGCCGGCCCTCGGGCACGGAGCTCCGGGTGAATTTTTACAAATTTCTTCTAAGTCCCCTTTCCAGCGGGGAACTTTGAAACATTGTATCCGACCGTGGAAGGCTGTTGGCGGGCACGGCGCGGCTCATAGCCGGCCCTCAGGCACGGAGCTCCGGGTGAATTTTCACAAATTTCCTCTAAGTCCCCTTTCCAGCGGGGAACTTTGAAACATTGTATCCGACCGTGGAAGGCTGTTGGCGGGCACGGCGCGGCTCATAGCCGGCCCTCAGGCACGGAGCTCCGGGTGAATTTTCACAAATTTCTTCTAAGTCCCCTTTCCAGCGGGGAACTTTGAAACATTGTATCCGACCGTGGAAGGCTGTTGGCGGGCACGGCGGGGCTCATAGCCGGCCCTCGGGCACGGAGCTCCGGGTGAATTTTTACAAATTTCTTCTAAGTCCCCTTTCCAGCGGGGAACTTTGAAACATTGTATCCGACCGTGGAAGGCTGTTGGCGGGCACGGCGCGGCTCATAGCCGGCCCTCAGGCACGGAGCTCCGGGTGAATTTTCACAAATTTCCTCTAAGTCCCCTTTCCAGCGGGGAACTTTGAAACATTGTATCCGACCGTGGAAGGCTGTTGGCGGGCACGGCGCGGCTCATAGCCGGCCCTCAGGCACGGAGCTCCGGGTGAATTTTCACAAATTTCTTCTAAGTCCCCTTTCCAGCGGGGAACTTTGAAACATTGTATCCGACCGTGGAAGGCTGTTGGCGGGCACGGCGCGGCTCATAGCCGGCCCTCAGGCACGGAGCTCCGGGTGAATTTTCACAAATTTCCTCTAAGTCCCCTTTCCAGCGGGGAACTTTGAAACATTGTATCCGACCGTGGAAGGCTGTTGGCGGGCACGGCGCGGCTCATAGCCGGCCCTCAGGCACGGAGCTCCGGGTGAATTTTTACAAATTTCTTCTAAGTCCCCTTTCCAGCGGGGAACTTTGAAACATTGTATCCGACCACTGAAGGCTGTTGGCGGACGCGGCGCGGCTCACAGCCCGCCCTCAGGCACGGAGCTCCGGGGAAATTTGGCTCATTTCTTCTAAGTCCCCTTTCCAGCGGGGACCTTTCAAACATTGTATCCGACCACTGAAGGCTGTTGGCGGGCGCGGCGCGGCTCACAGCCCGCCCTCAGGCACGGAGCTCCGGGGAAATTTGCCTCATTTCTTCTAAGTCCCCTTTCCAGCGGGGAACTTTCAAACATTGTATCCGACCACTGAAGGCTGTTGGCGGGCGCGGCGCGGCTCACAGCCCGCCCTCAGGCACGGAGCTCCGGGGAAATTTGCCTCATTTCTTCTAAGTCCCCTTTCCAGCGGGGAACTTTCATACATTGTATCCGACCACTGAAGGCTGTTGGCGGACGCGGCGCGGCTCACAGCCCGCCCTCAGGCACGGAGCTCCGGGGGAATTTGCCCCCTCATTTCTTCTAAGTCCCCTTTAGGCGACCAGGGGTTGACAATTTAGGTGACCAGGGGTTGACAATTTAGGCGACCAGGGGTGACTTTTAGGCGACCAGGGGTGAGGTTTAGGCGACCAGGGGTGAGGTTTAGGCGACCAGGGGTAGCGTTTAGGCGACCAGGGGCGTTGCAGTTCCGCCGAATTGCATTAGGGGCGCTGCAGTAGGCAAACGTTTTTACCCCTAGTCAGAGGGTCATTTGCCTACTTCCCAGGTTTACCCGGGTTTTCCAAAACACCTGGGGCACATTTTTAGGAACCACGTTTTTAGAAACAAAAATTCTTCTATGTCCACCTCCGTGAAAGAAATTGCCCAATGGTTCCCGCGGAAGAGAGCTGCCAGGCGGACGCATACTGCAATAACGGCCGCCCTGGCGCTCTGGTGGATGTTATCCTCGAAATTTCTTCTATGTGCCCATTCCAGCGGGCAACTTGCGAACAATGGTGTCCGACCATGGAAGGCTGTTGGCGGACGCGGCGCGGCTCACAGCCCGCCCTCAGGCACGGAGCTCCGGGGGAATTTTCCCCTCATTTCTTCTAAGTCCCCATTCCAGCGGGGAGCTTGCAAACGTGGTATCCGACCACTGAAGGCTGTTGGCGGGCACGGCCCCACCAGCGCAACACGGCACTTCCTATGACTCGGGTCCGACGCAGGAGGAGCGGTCCTCCCGGCCCCGCCACACGGCACTTCCTATGACTCGGGTCCGACGCAGGAGGAGCGGTCCTCCCGGCCCCGCCACACGGCACTTCCTATGACTCGGGTCCGACGCAGGAGGAGCGGTCCTCCCGGCCCCGCCACACGGCACTTCCCATGACTCGGGTCCGACGCAGGAGGAGCGGTCCTCCCGGCCCCACCACCGCCACACGGCACTTCCCATGACCCGGGGACCGACGCAGGAGGAGCGGTCCTCCCGGCCCCACCGCAACACACACAACCACTGACCGATTGGCAATCATGACCCGCCATCGGAGGGCCCCTGCCGGCCCCGGCCTCGCGCCGGGGTGTTCGGGTGGACGGTTCCTTCGGCCTGCGGGTCGACCTCTGAGCGTTGGCCGGCACCGCAGCACCGCAGCACACATAACCACTGACCGATTGGCAATCATGACCCGCCATCGGAGGGCCCCTGCCGGCCCCGGCCTCGCGCCGGGGTGTTCGGGTGGACGGTTCCTTCGGCCTGCGGGTCGACCTCTGAGCGTTGGCCGGCACCGCAGCACACACAACCACTGACCGATTGGCAATCATGACCCGCCATCGGAGGGCCCCTGCCGGCCCCGGCCTCGCGCCGGGGTGTTCGGGTGGACGGTTCCTTCGGCCTGCGGGTCGACCTCTGAGCGTTGGCCGGCACCGCATCACCGCAGCACACATAACCACTGACCGATTGGCAATCATGACCCGCCATCGGAGGGCCCCTGCCGGCCCCGGCCTCGCGCCGGGGTGTTCGGGTGGACGGTTCCTTCGGCCTGCGGGTCGACCTCTGCGCGTTGGCCGGCACTTCCCTACCGTTACCCCCCCACCCCTGGGGTTGTGACAAAACGGCACTTCCTATGACTCGGGTCCGACGCTGGAGGAGCGGTCCTCCCGGCCCATCTCGCACCCACACCCTGACATATACTGCACCACACCAACCACTGACCGATTGGCAAGCATGACCCGCCATCGGAGGGCCCCTGCCGGCCCCGGCCTCGCGCCGGGGTGTTCGGGTGGACGGTTCCTTCGGCCTGCGGATCGACCTCTAGCGCACCAACCAGCGCGAAACCGCTTTCGTCGCGAGACCGAGACGACCCTGTCGCGTGCCCGTTGGCCACACGGGCCCAGAGATGTCCTACACGGGAGTTCCGCCGCGCTCGCGGGTACCCCGCGCCGCCCCGCCACGAGAGGGGCGCGGGAGCCCAGGCCCGCATCAGCCGAGCGGTCCTTTCCGAAAAAGCATGTTTCTCAAACCCTACCGGCGTCTGTCAGAAGACGCCGCCTCCGAGTGCGTGTTGCGGTCGCGGGCGTGCGGGCGGCTCCGGCTCCCTCCCGCGACTGACCGCCACGCGGTAACGCGGCCTCTACGGACCGAGTACATACCGAGGCCCAGCCGACTTCCTCACCGCGCACGGGGGCTGAATCGTAACGGAAATTTCGGTAGCCCACGTCCGAAATAAATATGAAAGAAACGAGGGAGGCTGGGGTGCCGCCGGGGGTAACCCCGCGGGAGGCCGTCTCCCGCGGGCGCCGCCCGGTCCCCGCGCCCGGCTCCCCGCTCAGCTCCGGTTCCAATGCAAGAAACACAGACCGCCGGACGCGAGGGCTACCTGGTTGATCCTGCCAGTAGCATATGCTTGTCTCAAAGATTAAGCCATGCAAGTCTAAGTACACACGGTTCCGATACAGTGAAACTGCGAATGGCTCATTAAATCAGTTATGGTTCCTTTGATCGCTCCACCGTTACTTGGATAACTGTGGCAATTCTAGAGCTAATACATGCAAACGAGCGCCGACCCGTCTCCGCGGGGACGCGCGCATTTATCAGACCCAAAACCCACGCGGGTTCGGTTTGCCGCGGTGCAGCGGGCCCGC
>NW_028283801.1:130000-132500 GCF_059441095.1 Idiotropiscis lumnitzeri
AAAATTGGGGTTTGGTTGTAGAGCCTGTGGAATGTGTTTTGCAAAGAAAATGGGCTTATCGCAACATAAAAGGCGGGTGCATCCACTATTGTGGAATGCTGAGAAATCAAGAAGGAAAAGGAGAGATGGAGGGTGCTTCAGGAACTCTAGGTTATGGTCCTCTCAAGAAGCTTGCATATTGTGGGACTTGGTATCGTTAAACGGAACAAGCATGAATACATATCGGCTGGTTGCGAAAGTGATGGGAGGCGGCAGAACGGCAGAGCAGGTGAGGAGCAAATGGAGGACCCTGCATAGGGGAACGGCAGGTTGTGGTCTCAATACTCATTTGATGCCGGAAGTGGAGGAAAAGAAAATAAGCAATGACACCCCATTAGTGGAAGGGGCCAGTATTAAACTGAGAGAAGCGTTGGTGAAAATGACGGATACGGATGGAAAAGATGAGATTGGGGCCATGGCCGCTCTAGTCAGAGACGTAGATCAGGAGCCTGGGCTGATCGAAACTTCGGCGTCGGATCTATTAAGCCTGGCAGGTGAAGGACGGAGGGCGAAAAAGGATGGTTGGAAGCGCATGAGAACGGGGAGTAGCAGGAGGAGACGCAAACTAACCTCGTCCAAGATGGCAATGAAGAAGGACAGATACAGGAGGGTCCAGTTTCTATATGACAATGACAGGTCCGGCCTGGTGAACCTCATACTAACAGGCGGTCAAGTCAGGGAATGTTTGCTACCACTGGAAAAGGTCCAAGCGTATTACAAAGATAAGTGGGAACGAATAAGACCCTTCCTGGGACTCGGACGATTCCAAGCAGCGGGACAGACAAACAATGCGTACTTCCATAAACCAATCCTGTCGGGCGAAGTTAGATCCAATCTGGCTGGAATGTCAACAAGCTCGGCTCCTGGACCAGACAGGATCAGTAAGAGGGCCTTGCTGGGCTGGGACAGGAGCGGGAAGCAACTGGCGAGGCTGTTCACCACATGGTTGATAAAGGGAACTATACCAAAGGCCTTCAAGGAATGTCGCACCAAGCTGCTGCCGAAGTCGTTGGACGAGAAGGAGCTGAGCCTTGTGACGGGATGGAGACCGGTCACCATTGGGTCACTGGTGATGAGATTATTCAGCAGAATAATTGCGATGCGACTGGCGAAGGCTTGCCCTATAAATCCAAGACAAAGGGGCTTCTTGGTAGCGGCAGATGGGTGTGGCGAGAATTTGATGGTTCTGGACCGGATCGTGAAGAGAGCGAGGGAAGGTGAGGACCAGTTGGCGGTGGTCTTCATCGACTTTGCGAAGGCCTTTGACTCCGTCTCACATGAACATATCCTGTGTGCTCTGAGACACAAGGGAGTCGACAATCATGTTGTGGGGTTGATCCGGGACTCTTACGTGGACTGCTCGACCAGGGTAGGCTGTGGAAGGGCCACGACCCCGCCTATAAAAATGATGGTTGGAGTCAAGCAAGGAGACCCTCTGTCCCCTCTGCTCTTCAACATCGCAATGGACCCTCTCATCCATACGCTCGAGGTGGCTGGCTCTGGGCTAATCTGGGGTGAGCGGAAGCTCACCGCGCTGGCATTCGCCGACGACCTGGTTCTACTAAGCGGTTCGGATGGGGGCATGAGAGCGAACTTGAATATGGTGGAAGAATTCTGCAGGCTTACTGGCTTAGCCGTGCAACCAAGAAAGTGCAGTGGGTTCTGGATTAACAAAGGAGTCGTTGAGACAAAAACAGAATGGCGACTCGAAGGCTCACCGCTGAGGTTAATAGACGATGGAAATGTGATTAAATATCTGGGGGTGATGGTGGGGCCGAGGGACGGGATCGTCCCAGCCGACCTGTTGGCTATGGTGGAAGAAATACTGGTTAAAGTGAAAAAGGCCCCACTAAAGCCATACCATAGAATCAATCTATTAAAGCTATATATGCTCCCCAAGGTCATGTTCCAAGCCGATATGAGTGGAGTGTCAGCGACCAGGTTGGCCCAGGCGGATAGAGCAATTAGGAGAACGGTGAAAGACTGGCTGAACATTGCACAGTCCACGTGCAATGGTATCCTCTACGCGAGGAACAGAGATGGTGGCCTGGGATTGCCTAGGCTGGAAAAGGCAGTGCCCAGGATCCAAGTCAGGAGAACTTGGAGCATGGCCGGGTCCGATGATTGGCTGGTTCGGGAGATGGCGAGGGATCAAGTCAGTGACGGGGGCTGGAAGACCCTGTGGAACAGAGCGGGAGGCGAGGCGACAGATATACCAGTGTTGAGTATGAGCGAAGGAAAGGAGAGGATATCAAAAGACCAGCTCAAACTCCTACACTGGAGGGACGTGGAATGTGACAAATGGAATGACCTAGTCACGCAAGGGCCGGGAGCGGGTCAATTCAGGGCCGACAAGATAAGCAACTCTTGGCTGGCTGACCCTAAGATGGTGGGCATGACCCAAATGGAATGGCTAGGGGCGCTAAGGCTGAGAGCGGGAGTAGTTCCTACTAAGGAATTT
>NW_028283801.1:137500-147500 GCF_059441095.1 Idiotropiscis lumnitzeri
GGTGGGCCACTTAGGCGACCAGGGGTAAGGGGTTTAGGTGACCAGGGGTAAGGGGGTTAGGCGACCTGGGGCTGGAGAGGAGCACCTTCCCCGGGCACAGGCAGGGAGCGAGCGCCCCCCAGCTCCATCGCTCCGGGGGTAATAGGCCGGCGTCTGCCACACTTAGCCCGGAAATGAGCACCTTCCCCGGGCACAGGCAGGGAGCGAGCGCCCCCCAGCTCCATCGCTCCGGGGGTAATAGGCCGGCGTCTGCCACACTTAGCCCGGAAATGAGCACCTTCCCCGGGCACAGGCAGGGAGCGAGCGCCCCCCAGCTCCATCGCCCCGGGGGTAATAGGCCGGCGTCTGCCACACTTAGCCCGGAGAGGAGCACCTTCCCCGGGCACGGGCGGGGAGCGAGCGCCCCCCAGCTCCATCGCTCTGGGGGTAATAGGCCGGCGTCTGCCACACTTAGGCCGGAGAGGAGCACCTTCCCCGGGCACGGGCGGGGAGCGAGCGCCCCCAGCTCCATCGCTCCGGGGGTAATAGGCCGGCGTCTGTCACACTTAGCCCGAATATGAGCACCTTCCCCGGGCACGGGCGGTGCCAAGCGTCCCCTAAGTTTGCCCAAATGGAAGCTCCGGAGGAGGAGTGCGGGCGTGTGTCACACTTGGCCCGAATAGGAGCACCTTCCCCGGGCACAGGCGGTGCCAAGCGGCCCCTAAGTTTGCCCAAATGGAAGCTCCGGTGGAGGAGTGCATGCTGCATGACAGTGAAGCCGAATAGGAGCACCTTCCCCGGGCACAGACGGTGCCAAGCGGCCCCTAAGTTTGCCCTTATGGAAGCTCCGGAGGAGGAGTGCATGCTGTGTGACAGTGAAGCCGAATAGGAGCACCTTCCCCGGGCACAGACGGTGCCAAGCGGCCCCTAAGTTTGCCCAAATGGAAGCTCCGGAGGAGGAGTGCATGCTGCATGACAGTGAAGCCGAATAGGAGCACCTTCCCCGGGCACAGGCGGTGCCAAGCGGCCCCTAAGTCTACCCTCATGGAAGCTCCGGAGGAGGAGTGCGGGCGTGTGTCACACTTGGCCCGAATATGAGCACCTTCCCCGGGCACAGACGGTGCCAAGCGGCCCCTAAGTTTGACCAAATGGAAGCTCCGGAGGAGGAGTGCATGCTGCCTGACAGTGAAGCCGAATATGAGCACCTTCCCCGGGCACAGACGGTGCCAAGCGGCCCCTAAGTTTGCCCTTATGGAAGCTCCGGAGGAGGAGTGCATGCTGTGTGACAGTGAAGCCGAATATGAGCACCTTCCCCGGGCACAGGCGGTGCCAAGCGGCCCCTAAGTTTGCCCAAATGGAAGCTCCGGAGGAGGAGTGCGGGCGTGTGTCACACTTGGCCCGAATAGGAGCACCTTCCCCGGGCACGGGCGGTGCCAAGCGGCCCCTAAGTTTGCCCAAATGGAAGCTCCGGAGGAGGAGTGCATGCTGCCTGACAGTGAAGCCGAATATGAGCACCTTCCCCGGGCACAGACGGTGCCAAGCGGCCCCTAAGTTTGCCCAAATGGAAGCTCCGGAGGAGGAGTGCATGCTGCCTGACAGTGAAGCCGACTATGAGCACCTTCCCCGGGCACAGGCGGTGCCAAGCGGCCCCTAAGTTTGCCCTTATGGAAGCTCCGGAGGAGGAGTGCGGGCGTGTGTCACACTTGGCCCGAATATGAGCACCTTCCCCGGGCACAGGCGGTGCCAAGCGGCCCCTAAGTTTGCCCAAATGGAAGCTCCGGAGGAGGAGTGCGGGCGTGTGTCACACTTGGCCCGAATATGAGCACCTTCCCCGGGCACAGGCGGTGCCAAGCGGCCCCTAAGTTTGCCCAAATGGAAGCTCCGGAGGAGGAGTGCGGGCGTGTGTCACACTTGGCCCGAATATGAGCACCTTCCCCGGGCACAGACGGTGCCAAGCGGCCCCTAAGTTTGCCCAAATGGAAGCTCCGGAGGAGGAGTGCATGCTGCCTGACAGTGAAGCCGACTATGAGCACCTTCCCCGGGCACAGGCGGTGCCAAGCGGCCCCTAAGTCTACCCTCATGGAAGCTCCGGAGGAGGAGTGCGGGCGTGTGTCACACTTGGCCCGAATATGAGCACCTTCCCCGGGCACAGACGGTGCCAAGCGGCCCCTAAGTTTGACCAAATGGAAGCTCCGGAGGAGGAGTGCATGCTGCCTGACAGTGAAGCCGAATATGAGCACCTTCCCCGGGCACAGACGGTGCCAAGCGGCCCCTAAGTTTGCCCTTATGGAAGCTCCGGAGGAGGAGTGCATGCTGTGTGACAGTGAAGCCGAATATGAGCACCTTCCCCGGGCACAGGCGGTGCCAAGCGGCCCCTAAGTTTGCCCAAATGGAAGCTCCGGAGGAGGAGTGCGGGCGTGTGTCACACTTGGCCCGAATAGGAGCACCTTCCCCGGGCACGGGCGGTGCCAAGCGGCCCCTAAGTTTGCCCAAATGGAAGCTCCGGAGGAGGAGTGCATGCTGCCTGACAGTGAAGCCGAATATGAGCACCTTCCCCGGGCACAGGCGGTGCCAAGCGGCCCCTAAGTCTACCCTAATGGAAGCTCCGGAGGAGGAGGGCGGGCGTGTGTCACACTTGGCCCGAATAGGAGCACCTTCCCCGGGCACAGGCGGTGCAAAGCGGCCCCTAAGTCGGTAAAGGTTGAAATAAGTAAATAAATACAAAAAGGACGAGGGGGGGAAAAAAAAGGCAAAAACGTATAAAATTCCCCCATTCATTTCAATGGGCTCGGCCGAATTGGGCTTGCGGGACCGCCGAGGGCACGCCGGAGGGCGGTTGAGTCGGTAAAAGTTGAAATAAATGAATAAATACAAAAAGGACGAGGGGGGGAAAAAAAAGGCAAAAACGTATAAAATTCCCCCATTCATTTCAATGGGCTCGGCCGAATTGGGCTTGCGGGACCGCCGAGGGCACGCCGGAGGGCGGTTGAGTCGGTAAAAGTTGAAATAAATGAATAAATACAAAAAGAACGAGGGGGGGAAAAAAAAGGCAAAAACGTATAAAATTCCCCCATTCATTTCAATGGGCTCGGCCGAATTGGGCTTGCGGGACCGCCGAGGGCACGCCGGAGGGCGGTTGAGTCGGTAAAAGTTGAAATAAATGAATAAATACAAAAAGAACGAGGGGGGGGGGAAAAAGGCAAAAACGTATAAAATTCCCCCATTCATTTCAATGGGCTCGGCCGAATTGGGCTTGCGGGACCGCCGAGGGCACGCCGGAGGGCGGTTGAGTCGGTAAAAGTTGAAATAAATGAATAAATACAAAAAGAACGAGGGGGGAAAAAAAGGCAAAAACGTATAAAATTCCCCCATTCATTTCAATGGGCTCGGCTAAAATGGGCCTGCAGTACTGCCGAGAGGCCGCCGGAGGACGCCCTAGTAGGCAAACGTTGATCCCCACACACGAGGGGTCAGTTAGGCGACCAGGGGTAGCGTTTAGGCGACCAGGGGTAGCGTTTAGGTGACCAGGGGAAGCGTTTAGGTGACCAGGGGAAGCGTTTAGGTGACCAGGGGAAGCGTTTAGGCGACCAGGGGTAGCGTTTAGGCGACCAGGGGTAGCGTTTAGGCGACCAGGGGTAGCTTTTAGGCGACCAGGGGTAGCTTTTAGGCGACCAGGGGTAGCTTTTAGGCGACCAGGGGTAGCGTTTAGGCGACCAGGGGCGTTGCAGTTCCGCCGAATTGCATTAGGGGCGCTGCAGTAGGCAAACGTTCTTCCCCCCTAGTCAGAGGGTCATTTGCCTACTTCCCAGGTTTACCCGGGTTTTCCAAAACACCTGGGGCACATTTTCAGGGATCACGTTTTTAGAAACAAAAATATTCATAATTTCTTCTAAGTCCCCTTTCCAGCGGGGAACTTTGAAACATTGTATCCGACCACTGAAGGCTGTTGGCGGGCACGGCGCGGCAAACAGCCCGCACTCAGGCATGGAGCTCCGGGGAAAGTTGCCTAATTTCTTCTAAGTCCCCTTTCCAGCGGGGAACTTTGAAACATTGTATCCGACCGTGGAAGGCTGTTGGCGGGCACGGCGCGGCTCATAGCCGGCCCTCAGGCACGGAGCTCCGGGTGAATTTTTACAAATTTCTTCTAAGTCCCCTTTCCAGCGGGGAACTTTGAAACATTGTATCCGACCGTGGAAGGCTGTTGGCGGGCACGGCGCGGCTCATAGCCGGCCCTCGGGCACGGAGCTCCGGGGGAAATTTCCCCCTCATTTCTTCTAAGTCCCCTTTCCAGCGGGGAACTTTGAAACATTGTATCCGACCGTGGAAGGCTGTTGGCGGGCACGGCGCGGCTCATAGCCGGCCCTCAGGCACGGAGCTCCGGGTGAATTTTCACAAATTTCTTCTAAGTCCCCTTTCCAGCGGGGAACTTTGAAACATTGTATCCGACCGTGGAAGGCTGTTGGCGGGCACGGCGCGGCTCATAGCCGGCCCTCGGGCACGGAGCTCCGGGTGAATTTTCACAAATTTCTTCTAAGTCCCCTTTCCAGCGGGGAACTTTGAAACATTGTATCCGACCGTGGAAGGCTGTTGGCGGGCACGGCGCGGCTCATAGCCGGCCCTCAGGCACGGAGCTCCGGGTGAATTTTCACAAATTTCTTCTAAGTCCCCTTTCCAGCGGGGAACTTTGAAACATTGTATCCGACCGTGGAAGGCTGTTGGCGGGCACGGCGCGGCTCATAGCCGGCCCTCGGGCACGGAGCTCCGGGTGAATTTTTACAAATTTCTTCTAAGTCCCCTTTCCAGCGGGGAACTTTGAAACATTGTATCCGACCGTGGAAGGCTGTTGGCGGGCACGGCGCGGCTCATAGCCGGCCCTCAGGCACGGAGCTCCGGGTGAATTTTCACAAATTTCTTCTGAGTCCCCTTTCCAGCGGGGAACTTTGAAACATTGTATCCGACCGTGGAAGGCTGTTGGCGGGCACGGCGCGGCTCATAGCCGGCCCTCAGGCACGGAGCTCCGGGTGAATTTTCACAAATTTCTTCTAAGTCCCCTTTCCAGCGGGGAACTTTGAAACATTGTATCCGACCGTGGAAGGCTGTTGGCGGGCACGGCGGGGCTCATAGCCGGCCCTCGGGCACGGAGCTCCGGGTGAATTTTTACAAATTTCTTCTAAGTCCCCTTTCCAGCGGGGAACTTTGAAACATTGTATCCGACCGTGGAAGGCTGTTGGCGGGCACGGCGCGGCTCATAGCCGGCCCTCAGGCACGGAGCTCCGGGTGAATTTTCACAAATTTCCTCTAAGTCCCCTTTCCAGCGGGGAACTTTGAAACATTGTATCCGACCGTGGAAGGCTGTTGGCGGGCACGGCGCGGCTCATAGCCGGCCCTCAGGCACGGAGCTCCGGGTGAATTTTCACAAATTTCTTCTAAGTCCCCTTTCCAGCGGGGAACTTTGAAACATTGTATCCGACCGTGGAAGGCTGTTGGCGGGCACGGCGCGGCTCATAGCCGGCCCTCAGGCACGGAGCTCCGGGTGAATTTTCACAAATTTCCTCTAAGTCCCCTTTCCAGCGGGGAACTTTGAAACATTGTATCCGACCGTGGAAGGCTGTTGGCGGGCACGGCGCGGCTCATAGCCGGCCCTCAGGCACGGAGCTCCGGGTGAATTTTCACAAATTTCCTCTAAGTCCCCTTTCCAGCGGGGAACTTTGAAACATTGTATCCGACCGTGGAAGGCTGTTGGCGGGCACGGCGCGGCTCATAGCCGGCCCTCAGGCACGGAGCTCCGGGTGAATTTTCACAAATTTCTTCTAAGTCCCCTTTCCAGCGGGGAACTTTGAAACATTGTATCCGACCGTGGAAGGCTGTTGGCGGGCACGGCGCGGCTCATAGCCGGCCCTCAGGCACGGAGCTCCGGGTGAATTTTCACAAATTTCCTCTAAGTCCCCTTTCCAGCGGGGAACTTTGAAACATTGTATCCGACCGTGGAAGGCTGTTGGCGGGCACGGCGCGGCTCATAGCCGGCCCTCAGGCACGGAGCTCCGGGTGAATTTTCACAAATTTCTTCTAAGTCCCCTTTCCAGCGGGGAACTTTGAAACATTGTATCCGACCGTGGAAGGCTGTTGGCGGGCACGGCGGGGCTCATAGCCGGCCCTCGGGCACGGAGCTCCGGGTGAATTTTTACAAATTTCTTCTAAGTCCCCTTTCCAGCGGGGAACTTTGAAACATTGTATCCGACCGTGGAAGGCTGTTGGCGGGCACGGCGCGGCTCATAGCCGGCCCTCGGGCACGGAGCTCCGGGTGAATTTTCACAAATTTCTTCTAAGTCCCCTTTCCAGCGGGGAACTTTGAAACATTGTATCCGACCGTGGAAGGCTGTTGGCGGGCACGGCGGGGCTCATAGCCGGCCCTCGGGCACGGAGCTCCGGGTGAATTTTACAAATTTCTTCTAAGTCCCCTTTCCAGCGGGGAACTTTGAAACATTGTATCCGACCAAAGGAAGGCTGTTGGCGGGCGCGGCGCGGCTCATAGCCGGCCCTCGGGCACGGAGCTCCGGGTGAATTTTACAAATTTCTTCTAAGTCCCCTTTCCAGCGGGGAACTTTGAAACATTGTATCCGACCGTGGAAGGCTGTTGGCGGGCACGGCGCGGCTCATAGCCGGCCCTCGGGCACGGAGCTCCGGGTGAATTTTACTCAATTCTTCTAAGTCCCCTTTCCAGCGGGGACCTTTCAAACATTGTATCCGACCAAAGGAAGGCTGTTGGCGGACGCGGCGCGGCTCACAGCCCGCACTCAGGCACGGAGCTCCGGGGAAATTTGCCTCATTTCTTCTAAGTCCCCTTTCCAGCGGGGAACTTTCAAACATTGTATCCGACCACTGAAGGCTGTTGGCGGGCGCGGCGCGGCTCACAGCCCGCCCTCAGGCACGGAGCTCCGGGGAAATTTGCCTCATTTCTTCTAAGTCCCCTTTCCAGCGGGGACCTTTCAAACATTGTATCCGACCACTGAAGGCTGTTGGCGGACGCGGCGCGGCTCACAGCCCGCCCTCAGGCACGGAGCTCCGGGGGAATTTCCCCCTCATTTCTTCTAAGTCCCCTTTCCAGCGGGGAACTTTCAAACATTGTATCCGACCGTGGAAGGCTGTTGGCGGGCACGGCGCGGCTCATAGCCGGCCCTCAGGCACGGAGCTCCGGGTGAATTTGACAAATTCCTTCTAAGTCCCCTTTCCAGCGGGGAACTTTGAAACATTGTATCCGACCGTGGAAGGCTGTTGGCGGGCACGGCGCGGCTCATAGCCGGCCCTCAGGCACGGAGCTCCGGGTGAATTTTTACAAATTTCTTCTAAGTCCCCTTTCCAGCGGGGAACTTTGAAACATTGTATCCGACCACTGAAGGCTGTTGGCGGACGCGGCGCGGCTCACAGCCCGCCCTCAGGCACGGAGCTCCGGGGAAATTTGGCTCATTTCTTCTAAGTCCCCTTTCCAGCGGGGACCTTTCAAACATTGTATCCGACCACTGAAGGCTGTTGGCGGGCGCGGCGCGGCTCACAGCCCGCCCTCAGGCACGGAGCTCCGGGGAAATTTGCCTCATTTCTTCTAAGTCCCCTTTCCAGCGGGGAACTTTCAAACATTGTATCCGACCACTGAAGGCTGTTGGCGGGCGCGGCGCGG
Organism: Idiotropiscis lumnitzeri; assembly: GCF_059441095.1. NCBI lineage: Eukaryota > Metazoa > Chordata > Actinopteri > Syngnathiformes > Syngnathidae > Idiotropiscis > Idiotropiscis lumnitzeri. The sequence continues at coordinate 145,152 of NW_028283801.1, forward strand.
CTCACAGCCCGCCCTCAGGCACGGAGCTCCGGGGAAATTTGCCTCATTTCTTCTAAGTCCCCTTTCCAGCGGGGAACTTTCATACATTGTATCCGACCACTGAAGGCTGTTGGCGGACGCGGCGCGGCTCACAGCCCGCCCTCAGGCACGGAGCTCCGGGGGAATTTGCCCCCTCATTTCTTCTAAGTCCCCTTTAGGCGACCAGGGGTTGACAATTTAGGTGACCAGGGGTTGACAATTTAGGCGACCAGGGGTGACTTTTAGGCGACCAGGGGTGAGGTTTAGGCGACCAGGGGTGAGGTTTAGGCGACCAGGGGTAGCGTTTAGGCGACCAGGGGCGTTGCAGTTCCGCCGAATTGCATTAGGGGCGCTGCAGTAGGCAAACGTTTTTACCCCTAGTCAGAGGGTCATTTGCCTACTTCCCAGGTTTACCCGGGTTTTCCAAAACACCTGGGGCACATTTTTAGGAACCACGTTTTTAGAAACAAAAATTCTTCTATGTCCACCTCCGTGAAAGAAATTGCCCAATGGTTCCCGCGGAAGAGAGCTGCCAGGCGGACGCATACTGCAATAACGGCCGCCCTGGCGCTCTGGTGGATGTTATCCTCGAAATTTCTTCTATGTGCCCATTCCAGCGGGCAACTTGCGAACAATGGTGTCCGACCATGGAAGGCTGTTGGCGGACGCGGCGCGGCTCACAGCCCGCCCTCAGGCACGGAGCTCCGGGGGAATTTTCCCCTCATTTCTTCTAAGTCCCCATTCCAGCGGGGAGCTTGCAAACGTGGTATCCGACCACTGAAGGCTGTTGGCGGGCACGGCCCCACCAGCGCAACACGGCACTTCCTATGACTCGGGTCCGACGCAGGAGGAGCGGTCCTCCCGGCCCCGCCACACGGCACTTCCTATGACTCGGGTCCGACGCAGGAGGAGCGGTCCTCCCGGCCCCGCCACACGGCACTTCCTATGACTCGGGTCCGACGCAGGAGGAGCGGTCCTCCCGGCCCCGCCACACGGCACTTCCCATGACTCGGGTCCGACGCAGGAGGAGCGGTCCTCCCGGCCCCACCACCGCCACACGGCACTTCCCATGACCCGGGGACCGACGCAGGAGGAGCGGTCCTCCCGGCCCCACCGCAACACACACAACCACTGACCGATTGGCAATCATGACCCGCCATCGGAGGGCCCCTGCCGGCCCCGGCCTCGCGCCGGGGTGTTCGGGTGGACGGTTCCTTCGGCCTGCGGGTCGACCTCTGAGCGTTGGCCGGCACCGCAGCACCGCAGCACACATAACCACTGACCGATTGGCAATCATGACCCGCCATCGGAGGGCCCCTGCCGGCCCCGGCCTCGCGCCGGGGTGTTCGGGTGGACGGTTCCTTCGGCCTGCGGGTCGACCTCTGAGCGTTGGCCGGCACCGCAGCACACACAACCACTGACCGATTGGCAATCATGACCCGCCATCGGAGGGCCCCTGCCGGCCCCGGCCTCGCGCCGGGGTGTTCGGGTGGACGGTTCCTTCGGCCTGCGGGTCGACCTCTGAGCGTTGGCCGGCACCGCATCACCGCAGCACACATAACCACTGACCGATTGGCAATCATGACCCGCCATCGGAGGGCCCCTGCCGGCCCCGGCCTCGCGCCGGGGTGTTCGGGTGGACGGTTCCTTCGGCCTGCGGGTCGACCTCTGCGCGTTGGCCGGCACTTCCCTACCGTTACCCCCCCACCCCTGGGGTTGTGACAAAACGGCACTTCCTATGACTCGGGTCCGACGCTGGAGGAGCGGTCCTCCCGGCCCATCTCGCACCCACACCCTGACATATACTGCACCACACCAACCACTGACCGATTGGCAAGCATGACCCGCCATCGGAGGGCCCCTGCCGGCCCCGGCCTCGCGCCGGGGTGTTCGGGTGGACGGTTCCTTCGGCCTGCGGATCGACCTCTAGCGCACCAACCAGCGCGAAACCGCTTTCGTCGCGAGACCGAGACGACCCTGTCGCGTGCCCGTTGGCCACACGGGCCCAGAGATGTCCTACACGGGAGTTCCGCCGCGCTCGCGGGTACCCCGCGCCGCCCCGCCACGAGAGGGGCGCGGGAGCCCAGGCCCGCATCAGCCGAGCGGTCCTTTCCGAAAAAGCATGTTTCTCAAACCCTACCGGCGTCTGTCAGAAGACGCCGCCTCCGAGTGCGTGTTGCGGTCGCGGGCGTGCGGGCGGCTCCGGCTCCCTCCCGCGACTGACCGCCACGCGGTAACGCGGCCTCTACGGACCGAGTACATACCGAGGCCCAGCCGACTTCCTCACCGCGCACGGGGGCTGAATCGTAACGGAAATTTCGGTAGCCCACG
>NW_028283801.1:157500-167500 GCF_059441095.1 Idiotropiscis lumnitzeri
GACCAGGGGTGGGCCACTTAGGCGACCAGGGGTGGGCCACTTAGGCGACCAGGGGTGGGCAACTTAGGCGACCAGGGGTGGGCCACTTAGGCGACCAGGGGTGGGCCGCTTAGGCGACCAGGGGTGGGCCGTTTAGGTGACCAGGGGTAGGCCGTTTAGGTGACCAGGGGTAAGGGGTTTAGGCGACCAGGGGTGGGACGTTTAGGTGACCAGGGGTGGGCCACTTAGGCGACCAGGGGTAAGGGGTTTAGGTGACCAGGGGTAAGGGGGTTAGGCGACCTGGGGCTGGAGAGGAGCACCTTCCCCGGGCACAGGCAGGGAGCGAGCGCCCCCCAGCTCCATCGCTCCGGGGGTAATAGGCCGGCGTCTGCCACACTTAGCCCGGAAATGAGCACCTTCCCCGGGCACAGGCAGGGAGCGAGCGCCCCCCAGCTCCATCGCTCCGGGGGTAATAGGCCGGCGTCTGCCACACTTAGCCCGGAGATGAGCACCTTCCCCGGGCACAGGCAGGGAGCGAGCGCCCCCCAGCTCCATCGCTCCGGGGGTAATAGGCCGGCGTCTGCCACACTTAGCCCGGAGATGAGCACCTTCCCCGGGCACAGGCAGGGAGCGAGCGCCCCCCAGCTCCATCGCCCCGGGGGTAATAGGCCGGCGTCTGCCACACTTAGCCCGGAGAGGAGCACCTTCCCCGGGCACGGGCGGGGAGCGAGCGCCCCCCAGCTCCATCGCTCTGGGGGTAATAGGCCGGCGTCTGCCACACTTAGGCCGGAGAGGAGCACCTTCCCCGGGCACGGGCGGGGAGCGAGCGCCCCCAGCTCCATCGCTCCGGGGGTAATAGGCCGGCGTCTGTCACACTTAGCCCGAATATGAGCACCTTCCCCGGGCACGGGCGGTGCCAAGCGTCCCCTAAGTTTGCCCAAATGGAAGCTCCGGAGGAGGAGTGCGGGCGTGTGTCACACTTGGCCCGAATAGGAGCACCTTCCCCGGGCACAGGCGGTGCCAAGCGGCCCCTAAGTTTGCCCAAATGGAAGCTCCGGTGGAGGAGTGCATGCTGCATGACAGTGAAGCCGAATAGGAGCACCTTCCCCGGGCACGGGCGGTGCCAAGCGGCCCCTAAGTTTGCCCAAATGGAAGCTCCGGAGGAGGAGTGCATGCTGCCTGACAGTGAAGCCGAATATGAGCACCTTCCCCGGGCACAGGCGGTGCCAAGCGGCCCCTAAGTCTACCCTCATGGAAGCTCCGGAGGAGGAGTGCGGGCGTGTGTCACACATGGCCCGAATAGGAGCACCTTCCCCGGGCACAGGCGGTGCCAAGCGGCCCCTAAGTTTGCCCAAATGGAAGCTCCGGAGGAGGAGTGCATGCTGCCTGACAGTGAAGCCGAATATGAGCACCTTCCCCGGGCACAGGCGGTGCCAAGCGGCCCCTAAGTTTGCCCTAATGGAAGCTCCGGGGGAGGAGTGCGGGCGTGTGTCACACTTAGCCCGGAGAGGAGCACCTTCCCCGGGCACAGGCGGTGCCAAGCGGCCCCTAAGTTTGCCCTTATGGAAGCTCCGGAGGATGAGTGCATGCTGCCTGACAGTGAAGCCGAATATGAGCACCTTCCCCGGGCACAGGCGGTGCCAAGCGGCCCCTAAGTTTGCCCTAATGGAAGCTCCGGGGGAGGAGTGCGGGCGTGTGTCACACTTAGCCCGGAGAGGAGCACCTTCCCCGGGCACAGACGGTGCCAAGCGGCCCCTAAGTTTGCCCTTATGGAAGCTCCGGAGGAGGAGTGCGGGCGTGTGTCACACTTGGCCCGAATATGAGCACCTTCCCCGGGCACAGGCGGTGCCAAGCGGCCCCTAAGTTTGCCCAAATGGAAGCTCCGGAGGAGGAGTGCGGGCGTGTGTCACACTTGGCCCGAATATGAGCACCTTCCCCGGGCACAGGCGGTGCCAAGCGGCCCCTAAGTTTGCCCAAATGGAAGCTCCGGAGGAGGAGTGCGGGCGTGTGTCACACTTGGCCCGAATATGAGCACCTTCCCCGGGCACAGACGGTGCCAAGCGGCCCCTAAGTTTGCCCAAATGGAAGCTCCGGAGGAGGAGTGCATGCTGCCTGACAGTGAAGCCGACTATGAGCACCTTCCCCGGGCACAGGCGGTGCCAAGCGGCCCCTAAGTCTACCCTCATGGAAGCTCCGGAGGAGGAGTGCGGGCGTGTGTCACACTTGGCCCGAATATGAGCACCTTCCCCGGGCACAGACGGTGCCAAGCGGCCCCTAAGTTTGCCCAAATGGAAGCTCCGGAGGAGGAGTGCACGCTGTGTGACAGTGAAGCCGAATATGAGCACCTTCCCCGGGCACAGGCGGTGCCAAGCGGCCCCTAAGTCTACCCTTATGGAAGCTCCGGAGGAGGAGTGCGGGCGTGTGTCACACTTGGCCCGAATAGGAGCACCTTCCCCGGGCACAGACGGTGCCAAGCGGCCCCTAAGTTTGCCCTTATGGAAGCTCCGGAGGAGGAGTGCATGCTGTGTGACAGTGAAGCCGAATAGGAGCACCTTCCCCGTGCACAGGCGGTGCCAAGCGGCCCCTAAGTTTGCCCTAATGGAAGCTCCGGAGGAGGAGTGCGGGCGTGTGTCACACTTGGCCCGAATAGGAGCACCTTCCCCGGGCACAGACGGTGCCAAGCGGCCCCTAAGTTTGCCCAAATGGAAGCTCCGGAGGAGGAGTGCATGCTGCCTGACAGTGAAGCCGAATATGAGCACCTTCCCCGGGCACAGGCGGTGCCAAGCGGCCCCTAAGTTTGCCCTAATGGAAGCTCCGGAGGAGGAGTGCGGGCGTGTGTCACACTTAGCCCGGAGAGGAGCACCTTCCCCGGGCACAGGCGGTGCCAAGTGGCCCCTAAGTTTGCCCTAATGGAAGCTCCGGACAGTGAAGCCGAATATGAGCACCTTCCCCGGGCACAGGCGGTGCCAAGTGGCCCCTAAGTCTACCCTCATGGAAGCTCCGGAGGAGGAGTGCATGCTGTGTGACAGTGAAGCCGAATAGGAGCACCTTCCCCGGGCACAGACGGTGCCAAGCGGCCCCTAAGTTTGCCCTTATGGAAGCTCCGGAGGAGGAGTGCATGCTGTGTGACAGTGAAGCCGAATAGAAGCACCTTCCCCGGGCACGGACGGTGCCAAGCGGCCCCTAAGTTTGCCCAAATGGAAGCTCCGGAGGAGGAGTGCATGCTGCCTGACAGTGAAGCCGAATATGAGCACCTTCCCCGGGCACAGGCGGTGCCAAGTGGCCCCTAAGTTTGCCCAAATGGAAGCTCCGGAGGAGGAGTGCGGGCGTGTGTCACACTTGGCCCGAATATGAGCACCTTCCCCGGGCACAGGCGGTGCCAAGCGGCCCCTAAGTTTGCCCTTATGGAAGCTCCGGAGGATGAGTGCATGCTGTGTGACAGTGAAGCCGAATATGAGCACCTTCCCCGGGCACAGGCGGTGCCAAGCGGCCCCTAAGTTTACCCTCATGGAAGCTCCGGAGGAGGAGGGCGGGCGTGTGTCACACTTGGCCCGAATAGGAGCACCTTCCCCGGGCACGGACGGTGCCAAGCGGCCCCTAAGTTTACCCTCATGGAAGCTCCGGAGGAGGAGGGCGGGCGTGTGTCACACTTGGCCCGAATAGGAGCACCTTCCCCGGGCACGGACGGTGCCAAGCGGCCCCTAAGTTTGCCCAAATGGAAGCTCCGGAGGAGGAGTGCATGCTGCCTGACAGTGAAGCCGAATATGAGCACCTTCCCCGGGCACAGGCGGTGCCAAGTGGCCCCTAAGTTTGCCCAAATGGAAGCTCCGGAGGAGGAGTGCGGGCGTGTGTCACACTTGGCCCGAATATGAGCACCTTCCCCGGGCACAGGCGGTGCCAAGCGGCCCCTAAGTTTGCCCTTATGGAAGCTCCGGAGGATGAGTGCATGCTGTGTGACAGTGAAGCCGAATATGAGCACCTTCCCCGGGCACGGGCGGTGCCAAGCGTCCCCTAAGTTTGCCCAAATGGAAGCTCCGGAGGAGGAGTGCGGGCGTGTGTCACACTTGGCCCGAATAGGAGCACCTTCCCCGGGCACAGGCGGTGCCAAGCGGCCCCTAAGTTTGCCCAAATGGAAGCTCCGGTGGAGGAGTGCATGCTGCATGACAGTGAAGCCGAATAGGAGCACCTTCCCCGGGCACAGGCGGTGCCAAGCGGCCCCTAAGTTTGCCCTTATGGAAGCTCCGGAGGATGAGTGCATGCTGTGTGACAGTGAAGCCGAATATGAGCACCTTCCCCGGGCACAGGCGGTGCCAAGCGGCCCCTAAGTTTGCCCTTATGGAAGCTCCGGAGGATGAGTGCATGCTGTGTGACAGTGAAGCCGAATAGGAGCACCTTCCCCGGGCACAGGCGGTGCCAAGCGGCCCCTAAGTTTACCCTCATGGAAGCTCCGGAGGAGGAGGGCGGGCGTGTGTCACACTTGGCCCGAATAGGAGCACCTTCCCCGGGCACGGACGGTGCCAAGCGGCCCCTAAGTTTGCCCAAATGGAAGCTCCGGAGGAGGAGTGCATGCTGCCTGACAGTGAAGCCGAATATGAGCACCTTCCCCGGGCACAGGCGGTGCCAAGTGGCCCCTAAGTCGGTAAAGGTTGAAATAAGTAAATAAATACAAAAAGGACGAGGGGGGGAAAAAAGGCAAAAACGTAGAAAATCCCCCCATTCATTTCAATGGGCTCGGCCGATTTGGGCTTGCGGGACCGCCGAGGGCACGCCGGAGGGCGGTTGAGTCGGTAAAAGTTGAAATAAATGAATAAATACAAAAAGGACGAGGGGGGGGGAAAAAAAAAGGCAAAAACGTATAAAATTCCCCCATTCATTTCAATGGGCTCGGCCGAATTGGGCTTGCGGGACCGCCGAGGGCACGCCGGAGGGCGGTTGAGTCGGTAAAAGTTGAAATAAATGAATAAATACAAAAAGAACGAGGGGGGGAAAAAAAGGCAAAAACGTATAAAATTCCCCCATTCATTTCAATGGGCTCGGCTAAAATGGGCCTGCAGTACTGCCGAGAGGCCGCCGGAGGACGCCCTAGTAGGCAAACGTTGATCCCCACACACGAGGGGTCAGTTAGGCGACCAGGGGTAGCGTTTAGGCGACCAGGGGTAGCGTTTAGGTGACCAGGGGAAGCGTTTAGGCGACCAGGGGTAGCGTTTAGGTGACCAGGGGTAGCGTTTAGGCGACCAGGGGTAGCGTTTAGGCGACCAGGGGTAGCGTTTAGGCGACCAGGGGTAGCTTTTAGGCGACCAGGGGTAGCTTTTAGGCGACCAGGGGTAGCGTTTAGGCGACCAGGGGCGTTGCAGTTCCGCCGAATTGCATTAGGGGCGCTGCAGTAGGCAAACGTTCTTCCCCCCTAGTCAGAGGGTCATTTGCCTACTTCCCAGGTTTACCCGGGTTTTCCAAAACACCTGGGGCACATTTTCAGGGATCACGTTTTTAGAAACAAAAATATTCATAATTTCTTCTAAGTCCCCTTTCCAGCGGGGAACTTTGAAACATTGTATCCGACCACTGAAGGCTGTTGGCGGGCACGGCGCGGCAAACAGCCCGCACTCAGGCATGGAGCTCCGGGGAAAGTTGCCTAATTTCTTCTAAGTCCCCTTTCCAGCGGGGAACTTTGAAACATTGTATCCGACCGTGGAAGGCTGTTGGCGGGCACGGCGCGGCTCATAGCCGGCCCTCGGGCACGGAGCTCCGGGTGAATTTTCACAAATTTCTTCTAAGTCCCCTTTCCAGCGGGGAACTTTGAAACATTGTATCCGACCGTGGAAGGCTGTTGGCGGGCACGGCGCGGCTCATAGCCGGCCCTCGGGCACGGAGCTCCGGGTGAATTTTACAAATTTCTTCTAAGTCCCCTTTCCAGCGGGGAACTTTGAAACATTGTATCCGACCGTGGAAGGCTGTTGGCGGGCACGGCGCGGCTCATAGCCGGCCCTCAGGCACGGAGCTCCGGGTGAATTTTCACAAATTTCTTCTAAGTCCCCTTTCCAGCGGGGAACTTTGAAACATTGTATCCGACCGTGGAAGGCTGTTGGCGGGCACGGCGCGGCTCATAGCCGGCCCTCGGGCACGGAGCTCCGGGTGAATTTTCACAAATTTCTTCTAAGTCCCCTTTCCAGCGGGGAACTTTGAAACATTGTATCCGACCGTGGAAGGCTGTTGGCGGGCACGGCGCGGCTCATAGCCGGCCCTCGGGCACGGAGCTCCGGGTGAATTTTCACAAATTTCTTCTAAGTCCCCTTTCCAGCGGGGAACTTTGAAACATTGTATCCGACCGTGGAAGGCTGTTGGCGGGCACGGCGCGGCTCATAGCCGGCCCTCAGGCACGGAGCTCCGGGTGAATTTTCACAAATTTCTTCTAAGTCCCCTTTCCAGCGGGGAACTTTGAAACATTGTATCCGACCAAAGGAAGGCTGTTGGCGGGCGCGGCGCGGCTCATAGCCGGCCCTCGGGCACGGAGCTCCGGGTGAATTTTACTCAATTCTTCTAAGTCCCCTTTCCAGCGGGGAACTTTGAAACATTGTATCCGACCACTGAAGGCTGTTGGCGGGCGCGGCGCGGCTCACAGCCCGCCCTCAGGCACGGAGCTCCGGGGAAATTTGCCTCATTTCTTCTAAGTCCCCTTTCCAGCGGGGACCTTTCAAACATTGTATCCGACCACTGAAGGCTGTTGGCGGACGCGGCGCGGCTCACAGCCCGCCCTCAGGCACGGAGCTCCGGGGAAATTTGCCTCATTTCTTCTAAGTCCCCTTTCCAGCGGGGAACTTTCAAACATTGTATCCGACCACTGAAGGCTGTTGGCGGGCGCGGCGCGGCTCACAGCCCGCACTCAGGCACGGAGCTCCGGGGAAATTTGCCTCATTTCTTCTAAGTCCCCTTTCCAGCGGGGACCTTTCAAACATTGTATCCGACCACTGAAGGCTGTTGGCGGACGCGGCGCGGCTCACAGCCCGCCCTCAGGCACGGAGCTCCGGGGAAATTTGCCTCATTTCTTCTAAGTCCCCTTTCCAGCGGGGACCTTTCAAACATTGTATCCGACCACTGAAGGCTGTTGGCGGACGCGGCGCGGCTCACAGCCCGCCCTCAGGCACGGAGCTCCGGGGGAATTTGCCCCCTCATTTCTTCTAAGTCCCCTTTAGGCGACCAGGGGTTGACAATTTAGGTGACCAGGGGTTGACAATTTAGGCGACCAGGGGTGACTTTTAGGCGACCAGGGGTGAGGTTTAGGCGACCAGGGGTGAGGTTTAGGCGACCAGGGGTAGCGTTTAGGCGACCAGGGGCGTTGCAGTTCCGCCGAATTGCATTAGGGGCGCTGCAGTAGGCAAACGTTTTTACCCCTAGTCAGAGGGTCATTTGCCTACTTCCCAGGTTTACCCGGGTTTTCCAAAACACCTGGGGCACATTTTTAGGAACCACGTTTTTAGAAACAAAAAAGGCGGACGCATACTGCAATAACGGCCGCCCTGGCGCTCTGGTGGATGTTATCCTCGAAATTTCTTCTATGTGCCCATTCCAGCGGGCAACTTGCGAACAATGGTGTCCGACCATGGAAGGCTGTTGGCGGACGCGGCGCGGCTCACAGCCCGCCCTCAGGCACGGAGCTCCGGGGGAATTTTCCCCTCATTTCTTCTAAGTCCCCATTCCAGCGGGGAGCTTGCAAACGTGGTATCCGACCACTGAAGGCTGTTGGCGGGCACGGCCCCACCAGCGCAACACGGCACTTCCTATGACTCGGGTCCGACGCAGGAGGAGCGGTCCTCCCGGCCCCACCACACGGCACTTCCTATGACTCGGGTCCGACGCAGGAGGAGCGGTCCTCCCGGCCCCGCCACACGGCACTTCCTATGACTCGGGTCCGACGCAGGAGGAGCGGTCCTCCCGGCCCCGCCACACGGCACTTCCTATGACTCGGGTCCGACGCAGGAGGAGCGGTCCTCCCGGCCCCGCCACACGGCACTTCCCATGACTCGGGTCCGACGCAGGAGGAGCGGTCCTCCCGGCCCCACCACCGCCACACGGCACTTCCCATGACCCGGGTCCGACGCAGGAGGAGCGGTCCTCCCGGCCCCACCGCAACACACACAACCACTGACCGATTGGCAATCATGACCCGCCATCGGAGGGCCCCTGCCGGCCCCGGCCTCGCGCCTGGGTGTTCGGGTGGACGGTTCCTTCGGCCTGCGGGTCGACCTCTGAGCGTTGGCCGGCACCGCAGCACCGCAGCACACATAACCACTGACCGATTGGCAATCATGACCCGCCATCGGAGGGCCCCTGCCGGCCCCGGCCTCGCGCCGGGGTGTTCGGGTGGACGGTTCCTTCGGCCTGCGGGTCGACCTCTGAGCGTTGGCCGGCACCGCAGCACACACATAACCACTGACCGATTGGCAATCATGACCCGCCATCGGAGGGCCCCTGCCGGCCCCGGCCTCGCGCCGGGGTGTTCGGGTGGACGGTTCCTTCGGCCTGCGGGTCGACCTCTGAGCGTTGGCCGGCACCGCATCACCGCAGCACACATAACCACTGACCGATTGGCAATCATGACCCGCCATCGGAGGGCCCCTGCCGGCCCCGGCCTCGCGCCGGGGTGTTCGGGTGGACGGTTCCTTCGGCCTGCGGGTCGACCTCTGCGCGTTGGCCGGCACTTCCCTACCGTTACCCCCCCACCCCTGGGGTTGTGACAAAACGGCACTTCCTATGACTCGGGTCCGACGCTGGAGGAGCGGTCCTCCCGGCCCATCTCGCACCCACACCCTGACATATACTGCACCACACCAACCACTGACCGATTGGCAAGCATGACCCGCCATCGGAGGGCCCCTGCCGGCCCCGGCCTCGCGCCGGGGTGTTCGGGTGGACGGTTCCTTCGGCCTGCGGATCGACCTCTAGCGCACCAACCAGCGCGAAACCGCTTTCGTCGCGAGACCGAGACGACCCTGTCGCGTGCCCGTTGGCCACACGGGCCCAGAGATGTCCTACACGGGAGTTCCGCCGCGCTCGCGGGTACCCCGCGCCGCCCCGCCACGAGAGGGGCGCGGGAGCCCAGGCCCGCATCAGCCGAGCGGTCCTTTCCGAAAAAGCATGTTTCTCAAACCCTACCGGCGTCTGTCAGAAGACGCCGCCTCCGAGTGCGTGTTGCGGTCGCGGGCGTGCGGGCGGCTCCGGCTCCCTCCCGCGACTGACCGCCACGCGGTAACGCGGCCTCTACGGACCGAGTACATACCGAGGCCCAGCCGACTTCCTCACCGCGCACGGGGGCTGAATCGGTAACGGAAATTTCGGTAGCCCACGTCCGAAAAAAATGAGAGAGAAAAAACAACGAGGGAGGCTGGGGTGCCGCCGGGGGTAACCCCGCGGGAGGCCGTCTCCCGCGGGCGCCGCCCGGTCCCCGCGCCCGGCTCCCCGCTCAGCTCCGGTTCCAATGCAAGAAACACAGACCGCCGGACGCGAGGGCTACCTGGTTGATCCTGCCAGTAGCATATGCTTGTCTCAAAGATTAAGCCATGCAAGTCTAAGTACACACGGTTCCGATACAGTGAAACTGCGAATGGCTCATTAAATCAGTTATGGTTCCTTTGATCGCTCCACCGTTACTTGGATAACTGTGGCAATTCTAGAGCTAATACATGCAAACGAGCGCCGACCCGTCTCCGCGGGGACGCGCGCATTTATCAGACCCAAAACCCACGCGGGTTCGGTTTGCCGCGGTGCAGCGGGCCCGCCGGCTTTCACAGCCGGCGGGCTGTCGGTCTCCGCGGTGCCGCCGGCCCGGCCCCCCCTTTGGTGACTCTAGATAACGCCCGAGCCGATCGCCGGCCCCCCCGCGGCGGCGACGTCTCATTCGAATGTCTGCCCTATCAACTTTCGATGGTACTTTCTGCGCCTACCATGGTGACAACGGGTAACGGGGAATCAGGGTTCGATTCCGGAGAGGGAGCCTGAGAAACGGCTACCACATCCAAGGAAGGCA
>NW_028283801.1:175000-177500 GCF_059441095.1 Idiotropiscis lumnitzeri
GCAGAACGGCAGAGCAGGTGAGGAGCAAATGGAGGACCCTGCATAGGGGAACGGCAGGTTGTGGTCTCAATACTCATTTGATGCCGGAAGTGGAGGAAAAGAAAATAAGCAATGACACCCCATTAGTGGAAGGGGCCAGTATTAAACTGAGAGAAGCGTTGGTGAAAATGACGGATACGGATGGAAAAGATGAGATTGGGGCCATGGCCGCTCTAGTCAGAGACGTAGATCAGGAGCCTGGGCTGATCGAAACTTCGGCGTCGGATCTATTAAGCCTGGCAGGTGAAGGACGGAGGGCGAAAAAGGATGGTTGGAAGCGCATGAGAACGGGGAGTAGCAGGAGGAGACGCAAACTAACCTCGTCCAAGATGGCAATGAAGAAGGACAGATACAGGAGGGTCCAGTTTCTATATGACAATGACAGGTCCGGCCTGGTGAACCTCATACTAACAGGCGGTCAAGTCAGGGAATGTTTGCTACCACTGGAAAAGGTCCAAGCGTATTACAAAGATAAGTGGGAACGAATAAGACCCTTCCTGGGACTCGGACGATTCCAAGCAGCGGGACAGACAAACAATGCGTACTTCCATAAACCAATCCTGTCGGGCGAAGTTAGATCCAATCTGGCTGGAATGTCAACAAGCTCGGCTCCTGGACCAGACAGGATCAGTAAGAGGGCCTTGCTGGGCTGGGACAGGAGCGGGAAGCAACTGGCGAGGCTGTTCACCACATGGTTGATAAAGGGAACTATACCAAAGGCCTTCAAGGAATGTCGCACCAAGCTGCTGCCGAAGTCGTTGGACGAGAAGGAGCTGAGCCTTGTGACGGGATGGAGACCGGTCACCATTGGGTCACTGGTGATGAGATTATTCAGCAGAATAATTGCGATGCGACTGGCGAAGGCTTGCCCTATAAATCCAAGACAAAGGGGCTTCTTGGTAGCGGCAGATGGGTGTGGCGAGAATTTGATGGTTCTGGACCGGATCGTGAAGAGAGCGAGGGAAGGTGAGGACCAGTTGGCGGTGGTCTTCATCGACTTTGCGAAGGCCTTTGACTCCGTCTCACATGAACATATCCTGTGTGCTCTGAGACACAAGGGAGTCGACAATCATGTTGTGGGGTTGATCCGGGACTCTTACGTGGACTGCTCGACCAGGGTAGGCTGTGGAAGGGCCACGACCCCGCCTATAAAAATGATGGTTGGAGTCAAGCAAGGAGACCCTCTGTCCCCTCTGCTCTTCAACATCGCAATGGACCCTCTCATCCATACGCTCGAGGTGGCTGGCTCTGGGCTAATCTGGGGTGAGCGGAAGCTCACCGCGCTGGCATTCGCCGACGACCTGGTTCTACTAAGCGGTTCGGATGGGGGCATGAGAGCGAACTTGAATATGGTGGAAGAATTCTGCAGGCTTACTGGCTTAGCCGTGCAACCAAGAAAGTGCAGTGGGTTCTGGATTAACAAAGGAGTCGTTGAGACAAAAACAGAATGGCGACTCGAAGGCTCACCGCTGAGGTTAATAGACGATGGAAATGTGATTAAATATCTGGGGGTGATGGTGGGGCCGAGGGACGGGATCGTCCCAGCCGACCTGTTGGCTATGGTGGAAGAAATACTGGTTAAAGTGAAAAAGGCCCCACTAAAGCCATACCATAGAATCAATCTATTAAAGCTATATATGCTCCCCAAGGTCATGTTCCAAGCCGATATGAGTGGAGTGTCAGCGACCAGGTTGGCCCAGGCGGATAGAGCAATTAGGAGAACGGTGAAAGACTGGCTGAACATTGCACAGTCCACGTGCAATGGTATCCTCTACGCGAGGAACAGAGATGGTGGCCTGGGATTGCCTAGGCTGGAAAAGGCAGTGCCCAGGATCCAAGTCAGGAGAACTTGGAGCATGGCCGGGTCCGATGATTGGCTGGTTCGGGAGATGGCGAGGGATCAAGTCAGTGACGGGGGCTGGAAGACCCTGTGGAACAGAGCGGGAGGCGAGGCGACAGATATACCAGTGTTGAGTATGAGCGAAGGAAAGGAGAGGATATCAAAAGACCAGCTCAAACTCCTACACTGGAGGGACGTGGAATGTGACAAATGGAATGACCTAGTCACGCAAGGGCCGGGAGCGGGTCAATTCAGGGCCGACAAGATAAGCAACTCTTGGCTGGCTGACCCTAAGATGGTGGGCATGACCCAAATGGAATGGCTAGGGGCGCTAAGGCTGAGAGCGGGAGTAGTTCCTACTAAGGAATTTTTGGCGAGAGGAACGAGCTCTAAGGACAAGCAATGTCGAGGTTGTGGAGTTGCTAAAGAGACATGCGCCCACATATTGGGACAATGCCCGATACTGAAAAAGCTACGAATTAACAGGCATGACATGGTTTGCAACTTGTTGGCCGCCGAAGCAATGAAGCTTGGATGGACGGTGGAAAGAGAGAGACGTGTCTGCACCAAGAGCGGACAGGTGAAGGTGCCGGACATGGTCTGCCAAAAAGATGGACGAAT
>NW_028283801.1:182500-192472 GCF_059441095.1 Idiotropiscis lumnitzeri
GTGGGCCACTTAGGCGACCAGGGGTGGGCCACTTAGGCGACCAGGGGTGGGCCACTTAGGCGACCAGGGGTGGGCCACTTAGGCGACCAGGGGTGGGCCACTTAGGCGACCAGGGGTGGGCAACTTAGGCGACCAGGGGTGGGCCACTTAGGCGACCAGGGGTGGGCCGCTTAGGCGACCAGGGGTGGGCCGTTTAGGTGACCAGGGGTAGGCCGTTTAGGTGACCAGGGGTAAGGGGTTTAGGCGACCAGGGGTGGGACGTTTAGGTGACCAGGGGTGGGCCACTTAGGCGACCAGGGGTAAGGGGTTTAGGTGACCAGGGGTAAGGGGGTTAGGCGACCTGGGGCTGGAGAGGAGCACCTTCCCCGGGCACAGGCAGGGAGCGAGCGCCCCCCAGCTCCATCGCTCCGGGGGTAATAGGCCGGCGTCTGCCACACTTAGCCCGGAAATGAGCACCTTCCCCGGGCACAGGCAGGGAGCGAGCGCCCCCCAGCTCCATCGCTCCGGGGGTAATAGGCCGGCGTCTGCCACACTTAGCCCGGAAATGAGCACCTTCCCCGGGCACAGGCAGGGAGCGAGCGCCCCCCAGCTCCATCGCCCCGGGGGTAATAGGCCGGCGTCTGCCACACTTAGCCCGGAGAGGAGCACCTTCCCCGGGCACGGGCGGGGAGCGAGCGCCCCCCAGCTCCATCGCTCTGGGGGTAATAGGCCGGCGTCTGCCACACTTAGGCCGGAGAGGAGCACCTTCCCCGGGCACGGGCGGGGAGCGAGCGCCCCCAGCTCCATCGCTCCGGGGGTAATAGGCCGGCGTCTGTCACACTTAGCCCGAATATGAGCACCTTCCCCGGGCACGGGCGGTGCCAAGCGTCCCCTAAGTTTGCCCAAATGGAAGCTCCGGAGGAGGAGTGCGGGCGTGTGTCACACTTGGCCCGAATAGGAGCACCTTCCCCGGGCACAGGCGGTGCCAAGCGGCCCCTAAGTTTGCCCAAATGGAAGCTCCGGTGGAGGAGTGCATGCTGCATGACAGTGAAGCCGAATAGGAGCACCTTCCCCGGGCACAGACGGTGCCAAGCGGCCCCTAAGTTTGCCCTTATGGAAGCTCCGGAGGAGGAGTGCATGCTGTGTGACAGTGAAGCCGAATAGGAGCACCTTCCCCGGGCACAGACGGTGCCAAGCGGCCCCTAAGTTTGCCCAAATGGAAGCTCCGGAGGAGGAGTGCATGCTGCATGACAGTGAAGCCGAATAGGAGCACCTTCCCCGGGCACAGGCGGTGCCAAGCGGCCCCTAAGTCTACCCTCATGGAAGCTCCGGAGGAGGAGTGCGGGCGTGTGTCACACTTGGCCCGAATATGAGCACCTTCCCCGGGCACAGACGGTGCCAAGCGGCCCCTAAGTTTGACCAAATGGAAGCTCCGGAGGAGGAGTGCATGCTGCCTGACAGTGAAGCCGAATATGAGCACCTTCCCCGGGCACAGACGGTGCCAAGCGGCCCCTAAGTTTGCCCTTATGGAAGCTCCGGAGGAGGAGTGCATGCTGTGTGACAGTGAAGCCGAATATGAGCACCTTCCCCGGGCACAGGCGGTGCCAAGCGGCCCCTAAGTTTGCCCAAATGGAAGCTCCGGAGGAGGAGTGCGGGCGTGTGTCACACTTGGCCCGAATAGGAGCACCTTCCCCGGGCACGGGCGGTGCCAAGCGGCCCCTAAGTTTGCCCAAATGGAAGCTCCGGAGGAGGAGTGCATGCTGCCTGACAGTGAAGCCGAATATGAGCACCTTCCCCGGGCACAGACGGTGCCAAGCGGCCCCTAAGTTTGCCCAAATGGAAGCTCCGGAGGAGGAGTGCATGCTGCCTGACAGTGAAGCCGACTATGAGCACCTTCCCCGGGCACAGGCGGTGCCAAGCGGCCCCTAAGTTTGCCCTTATGGAAGCTCCGGAGGAGGAGTGCGGGCGTGTGTCACACTTGGCCCGAATATGAGCACCTTCCCCGGGCACAGGCGGTGCCAAGCGGCCCCTAAGTTTGCCCAAATGGAAGCTCCGGAGGAGGAGTGCGGGCGTGTGTCACACTTGGCCCGAATATGAGCACCTTCCCCGGGCACAGGCGGTGCCAAGCGGCCCCTAAGTTTGCCCAAATGGAAGCTCCGGAGGAGGAGTGCGGGCGTGTGTCACACTTGGCCCGAATATGAGCACCTTCCCCGGGCACAGACGGTGCCAAGCGGCCCCTAAGTTTGCCCAAATGGAAGCTCCGGAGGAGGAGTGCATGCTGCCTGACAGTGAAGCCGACTATGAGCACCTTCCCCGGGCACAGGCGGTGCCAAGCGGCCCCTAAGTCTACCCTCATGGAAGCTCCGGAGGAGGAGTGCGGGCGTGTGTCACACTTGGCCCGAATATGAGCACCTTCCCCGGGCACAGACGGTGCCAAGCGGCCCCTAAGTTTGCCCAAATGGAAGCTCCGGAGGAGGAGTGCACGCTGTGTGACAGTGAAGCCGAATATGAGCACCTTCCCCGGGCACAGGCGGTGCCAAGCGGCCCCTAAGTTTGCCCTTATGGAAGCTCCGGAGGAGGAGTGCATGCTGTGTGACAGTGAAGCCGAATATGAGCACCTTCCCCGGGCACAGGCGGTGCCAAGCGGCCCCTAAGTTTGCCCAAATGGAAGCTCCGGAGGAGGAGTGCGGGCGTGTGTCACACTTGGCCCGAATAGGAGCACCTTCCCCGGGCACGGGCGGTGCCAAGCGGCCCCTAAGTTTGCCCAAATGGAAGCTCCGGAGGAGGAGTGCATGCTGCCTGACAGTGAAGCCGAATATGAGCACCTTCCCCGGGCACAGGCGGTGCCAAGCGGCCCCTAAGTCTACCCTAATGGAAGCTCCGGAGGAGGAGGGCGGGCGTGTGTCACACTTGGCCCGAATAGGAGCACCTTCCCCGGGCACAGGCGGTGCAAAGCGGCCCCTAAGTCGGTAAAGGTTGAAATAAGTAAATAAATACAAAAAGGACGAGGGGGGGAAAAAAAAGGCAAAAACGTATAAAATTCCCCCATTCATTTCAATGGGCTCGGCCGAATTGGGCTTGCGGGACCGCCGAGGGCACGCCGGAGGGCGGTTGAGTCGGTAAAAGTTGAAATAAATGAATAAATACAAAAAGGACGAGGGGGGGAAAAAAAAGGCAAAAACGTATAAAATTCCCCCATTCATTTCAATGGGCTCGGCCGAATTGGGCTTGCGGGACCGCCGAGGGCACGCCGGAGGGCGGTTGAGTCGGTAAAAGTTGAAATAAATGAATAAATACAAAAAGAACGAGGGGGGGAAAAAAAAGGCAAAAACGTATAAAATTCCCCCATTCATTTCAATGGGCTCGGCCGAATTGGGCTTGCGGGACCGCCGAGGGCACGCCGGAGGGCGGTTGAGTCGGTAAAAGTTGAAATAAATGAATAAATACAAAAAGAACGAGGGGGGGGGGAAAAAGGCAAAAACGTATAAAATTCCCCCATTCATTTCAATGGGCTCGGCCGAATTGGGCTTGCGGGACCGCCGAGGGCACGCCGGAGGGCGGTTGAGTCGGTAAAAGTTGAAATAAATGAATAAATACAAAAAGAACGAGGGGGGAAAAAAAGGCAAAAACGTATAAAATTCCCCCATTCATTTCAATGGGCTCGGCTAAAATGGGCCTGCAGTACTGCCGAGAGGCCGCCGGAGGACGCCCTAGTAGGCAAACGTTGATCCCCACACACGAGGGGTCAGTTAGGCGACCAGGGGTAGCGTTTAGGCGACCAGGGGTAGCGTTTAGGTGACCAGGGGAAGCGTTTAGGTGACCAGGGGAAGCGTTTAGGCGACCAGGGGTAGCGTTTAGGCGACCAGGGGTAGCGTTTAGGCGACCAGGGGTAGCTTTTAGGCGACCAGGGGTAGCTTTTAGGCGACCAGGGGTAGCTTTTAGGCGACCAGGGGTAGCGTTTAGGCGACCAGGGGCGTTGCAGTTCCGCCGAATTGCATTAGGGGCGCTGCAGTAGGCAAACGTTCTTCCCCCCTAGTCAGAGGGTCATTTGCCTACTTCCCAGGTTTACCCGGGTTTTCCAAAACACCTGGGGCACATTTTCAGGGATCACGTTTTTAGAAACAAAAATATTCATAATTTCTTCTAAGTCCCCTTTCCAGCGGGGAACTTTGAAACATTGTATCCGACCACTGAAGGCTGTTGGCGGGCACGGCGCGGCAAACAGCCCGCACTCAGGCATGGAGCTCCGGGGAAAGTTGCCTAATTTCTTCTAAGTCCCCTTTCCAGCGGGGAACTTTGAAACATTGTATCCGACCGTGGAAGGCTGTTGGCGGGCACGGCGCGGCTCATAGCCGGCCCTCAGGCACGGAGCTCCGGGTGAATTTTTACAAATTTCTTCTAAGTCCCCTTTCCAGCGGGGAACTTTGAAACATTGTATCCGACCGTGGAAGGCTGTTGGCGGGCACGGCGCGGCTCATAGCCGGCCCTCGGGCACGGAGCTCCGGGGGAAATTTCCCCCTCATTTCTTCTAAGTCCCCTTTCCAGCGGGGAACTTTGAAACATTGTATCCGACCGTGGAAGGCTGTTGGCGGGCACGGCGCGGCTCATAGCCGGCCCTCAGGCACGGAGCTCCGGGTGAATTTTCACAAATTTCTTCTAAGTCCCCTTTCCAGCGGGGAACTTTGAAACATTGTATCCGACCGTGGAAGGCTGTTGGCGGGCACGGCGCGGCTCATAGCCGGCCCTCGGGCACGGAGCTCCGGGTGAATTTTCACAAATTTCTTCTAAGTCCCCTTTCCAGCGGGGAACTTTGAAACATTGTATCCGACCGTGGAAGGCTGTTGGCGGGCACGGCGCGGCTCATAGCCGGCCCTCAGGCACGGAGCTCCGGGTGAATTTTCACAAATTTCTTCTAAGTCCCCTTTCCAGCGGGGAACTTTGAAACATTGTATCCGACCGTGGAAGGCTGTTGGCGGGCACGGCGCGGCTCATAGCCGGCCCTCGGGCACGGAGCTCCGGGTGAATTTTTACAAATTTCTTCTAAGTCCCCTTTCCAGCGGGGAACTTTGAAACATTGTATCCGACCGTGGAAGGCTGTTGGCGGGCACGGCGCGGCTCATAGCCGGCCCTCAGGCACGGAGCTCCGGGTGAATTTTCACAAATTTCCTCTAAGTCCCCTTTCCAGCGGGGAACTTTGAAACATTGTATCCGACCGTGGAAGGCTGTTGGCGGGCACGGCGCGGCTCATAGCCGGCCCTCAGGCACGGAGCTCCGGGTGAATTTTCACAAATTTCTTCTAAGTCCCCTTTCCAGCGGGGAACTTTGAAACATTGTATCCGACCGTGGAAGGCTGTTGGCGGGCACGGCGGGGCTCATAGCCGGCCCTCGGGCACGGAGCTCCGGGTGAATTTTTACAAATTTCTTCTAAGTCCCCTTTCCAGCGGGGAACTTTGAAACATTGTATCCGACCGTGGAAGGCTGTTGGCGGGCACGGCGCGGCTCATAGCCGGCCCTCAGGCACGGAGCTCCGGGTGAATTTTCACAAATTTCCTCTAAGTCCCCTTTCCAGCGGGGAACTTTGAAACATTGTATCCGACCGTGGAAGGCTGTTGGCGGGCACGGCGCGGCTCATAGCCGGCCCTCAGGCACGGAGCTCCGGGTGAATTTTCACAAATTTCTTCTAAGTCCCCTTTCCAGCGGGGAACTTTGAAACATTGTATCCGACCGTGGAAGGCTGTTGGCGGGCACGGCGCGGCTCATAGCCGGCCCTCAGGCACGGAGCTCCGGGTGAATTTTCACAAATTTCCTCTAAGTCCCCTTTCCAGCGGGGAACTTTGAAACATTGTATCCGACCGTGGAAGGCTGTTGGCGGGCACGGCGCGGCTCATAGCCGGCCCTCAGGCACGGAGCTCCGGGTGAATTTTCACAAATTTCTTCTAAGTCCCCTTTCCAGCGGGGAACTTTGAAACATTGTATCCGACCGTGGAAGGCTGTTGGCGGGCACGGCGGGGCTCATAGCCGGCCCTCGGGCACGGAGCTCCGGGTGAATTTTCACAAATTTCTTCTAAGTCCCCTTTCCAGCGGGGAACTTTGAAACATTGTATCCGACCGTGGAAGGCTGTTGGCGGGCACGGCGGGGCTCATAGCCGGCCCTCGGGCACGGAGCTCCGGGTGAATTTTCACAAATTTCTTCTAAGTCCCCTTTCCAGCGGGGAACTTTGAAACATTGTATCCGACCGTGGAAGGCTGTTGGCGGGCACGGCGCGGCTCATAGCCGGCCCTCGGGCACGGAGCTCCGGGTGAATTTTCACAAATTTCTTCTAAGTCCCCTTTCCAGCGGGGAACTTTGAAACATTGTATCCGACCAAAGGAAGGCTGTTGGCGGGCGCGGCGGGGCTCATAGCCGGCCCTCGGGCACGGAGCTCCGGGTGAATTTTACAAATTTCTTCTAAGTCCCCTTTCCAGCGGGGAACTTTGAAACATTGTATCCGACCAAAGGAAGGCTGTTGGCGGGCGCGGCGCGGCTCATAGCCGGCCCTCGGGCACGGAGCTCCGGGTGAATTTTACAAATTTCTTCTAAGTCCCCTTTCCAGCGGGGAACTTTGAAACATTGTATCCGACCGTGGAAGGCTGTTGGCGGGCACGGCGCGGCTCATAGCCGGCCCTCGGGCACGGAGCTCCGGGTGAATTTTACTCAATTCTTCTAAGTCCCCTTTCCAGCGGGGACCTTTCAAACATTGTATCCGACCAAAGGAAGGCTGTTGGCGGACGCGGCGCGGCTCACAGCCCGCACTCAGGCACGGAGCTCCGGGGAAATTTGCCTCATTTCTTCTAAGTCCCCTTTCCAGCGGGGAACTTTCAAACATTGTATCCGACCACTGAAGGCTGTTGGCGGGCGCGGCGCGGCTCACAGCCCGCCCTCAGGCACGGAGCTCCGGGGAAATTTGCCTCATTTCTTCTAAGTCCCCTTTCCAGCGGGGACCTTTCAAACATTGTATCCGACCACTGAAGGCTGTTGGCGGACGCGGCGCGGCTCACAGCCCGCCCTCAGGCACGGAGCTCCGGGGGAATTTCCCCCTCATTTCTTCTAAGTCCCCTTTCCAGCGGGGAACTTTCAAACATTGTATCCGACCGTGGAAGGCTGTTGGCGGGCACGGCGCGGCTCATAGCCGGCCCTCAGGCACGGAGCTCCGGGTGAATTTGACAAATTCCTTCTAAGTCCCCTTTCCAGCGGGGAACTTTGAAACATTGTATCCGACCGTGGAAGGCTGTTGGCGGGCACGGCGCGGCTCATAGCCGGCCCTCAGGCACGGAGCTCCGGGTGAATTTTTACAAATTTCTTCTAAGTCCCCTTTCCAGCGGGGAACTTTGAAACATTGTATCCGACCACTGAAGGCTGTTGGCGGACGCGGCGCGGCTCACAGCCCGCCCTCAGGCACGGAGCTCCGGGGAAATTTGGCTCATTTCTTCTAAGTCCCCTTTCCAGCGGGGACCTTTCAAACATTGTATCCGACCACTGAAGGCTGTTGGCGGGCGCGGCGCGGCTCACAGCCCGCCCTCAGGCACGGAGCTCCGGGGAAATTTGCCTCATTTCTTCTAAGTCCCCTTTCCAGCGGGGAACTTTCAAACATTGTATCCGACCACTGAAGGCTGTTGGCGGGCGCGGCGCGGCTCACAGCCCGCCCTCAGGCACGGAGCTCCGGGGAAATTTGCCTCATTTCTTCTAAGTCCCCTTTCCAGCGGGGAACTTTCATACATTGTATCCGACCACTGAAGGCTGTTGGCGGACGCGGCGCGGCTCACAGCCCGCCCTCAGGCACGGAGCTCCGGGGGAATTTGCCCCCTCATTTCTTCTAAGTCCCCTTTAGGCGACCAGGGGTTGACAATTTAGGTGACCAGGGGTTGACAATTTAGGCGACCAGGGGTGACTTTTAGGCGACCAGGGGTGAGGTTTAGGCGACCAGGGGTGAGGTTTAGGCGACCAGGGGTAGCGTTTAGGCGACCAGGGGCGTTGCAGTTCCGCCGAATTGCATTAGGGGCGCTGCAGTAGGCAAACGTTTTTACCCCTAGTCAGAGGGTCATTTGCCTACTTCCCAGGTTTACCCGGGTTTTCCAAAACACCTGGGGCACATTTTTAGGAACCACGTTTTTAGAAACAAAAATTCTTCTATGTCCACCTCCGTGAAAGAAATTGCCCAATGGTTCCCGCGGAAGAGAGCTGCCAGGCGGACGCATACTGCAATAACGGCCGCCCTGGCGCTCTGGTGGATGTTATCCTCGAAATTTCTTCTATGTGCCCATTCCAGCGGGCAACTTGCGAACAATGGTGTCCGACCATGGAAGGCTGTTGGCGGACGCGGCGCGGCTCACAGCCCGCCCTCAGGCACGGAGCTCCGGGGGAATTTTCCCCTCATTTCTTCTAAGTCCCCATTCCAGCGGGGAGCTTGCAAACGTGGTATCCGACCACTGAAGGCTGTTGGCGGGCACGGCCCCACCAGCGCAACACGGCACTTCCTATGACTCGGGTCCGACGCAGGAGGAGCGGTCCTCCCGGCCCCGCCACACGGCACTTCCTATGACTCGGGTCCGACGCAGGAGGAGCGGTCCTCCCGGCCCCGCCACACGGCACTTCCTATGACTCG
The DNA here is from genome assembly GCF_059441095.1 of Idiotropiscis lumnitzeri. Taxonomy (NCBI): domain Eukaryota; kingdom Metazoa; phylum Chordata; class Actinopteri; order Syngnathiformes; family Syngnathidae; genus Idiotropiscis; species Idiotropiscis lumnitzeri. The sequence continues at coordinate 191,122 of NW_028283801.1, forward strand.
GGTCCGACGCAGGAGGAGCGGTCCTCCCGGCCCCGCCACACGGCACTTCCCATGACTCGGGTCCGACGCAGGAGGAGCGGTCCTCCCGGCCCCACCACCGCCACACGGCACTTCCCATGACCCGGGGACCGACGCAGGAGGAGCGGTCCTCCCGGCCCCACCGCAACACACACAACCACTGACCGATTGGCAATCATGACCCGCCATCGGAGGGCCCCTGCCGGCCCCGGCCTCGCGCCGGGGTGTTCGGGTGGACGGTTCCTTCGGCCTGCGGGTCGACCTCTGAGCGTTGGCCGGCACCGCAGCACCGCAGCACACATAACCACTGACCGATTGGCAATCATGACCCGCCATCGGAGGGCCCCTGCCGGCCCCGGCCTCGCGCCGGGGTGTTCGGGTGGACGGTTCCTTCGGCCTGCGGGTCGACCTCTGAGCGTTGGCCGGCACCGCAGCACACACAACCACTGACCGATTGGCAATCATGACCCGCCATCGGAGGGCCCCTGCCGGCCCCGGCCTCGCGCCGGGGTGTTCGGGTGGACGGTTCCTTCGGCCTGCGGGTCGACCTCTGAGCGTTGGCCGGCACCGCATCACCGCAGCACACATAACCACTGACCGATTGGCAATCATGACCCGCCATCGGAGGGCCCCTGCCGGCCCCGGCCTCGCGCCGGGGTGTTCGGGTGGACGGTTCCTTCGGCCTGCGGGTCGACCTCTGCGCGTTGGCCGGCACTTCCCTACCGTTACCCCCCCACCCCTGGGGTTGTGACAAAACGGCACTTCCTATGACTCGGGTCCGACGCTGGAGGAGCGGTCCTCCCGGCCCATCTCGCACCCACACCCTGACATATACTGCACCACACCAACCACTGACCGATTGGCAAGCATGACCCGCCATCGGAGGGCCCCTGCCGGCCCCGGCCTCGCGCCGGGGTGTTCGGGTGGACGGTTCCTTCGGCCTGCGGATCGACCTCTAGCGCACCAACCAGCGCGAAACCGCTTTCGTCGCGAGACCGAGACGACCCTGTCGCGTGCCCGTTGGCCACACGGGCCCAGAGATGTCCTACACGGGAGTTCCGCCGCGCTCGCGGGTACCCCGCGCCGCCCCGCCACGAGAGGGGCGCGGGAGCCCAGGCCCGCATCAGCCGAGCGGTCCTTTCCGAAAAAGCATGTTTCTCAAACCCTACCGGCGTCTGTCAGAAGACGCCGCCTCCGAGTGCGTGTTGCGGTCGCGGGCGTGCGGGCGGCTCCGGCTCCCTCCCGCGACTGACCGCCACGCGGTAACGCGGCCTCTACGGACCGAGTACATACCGAGGCCCAGCCGACTTCCTCACCGCGCACGGGGGCTGAA
>NW_028283804.1:0-100000 GCF_059441095.1 Idiotropiscis lumnitzeri
GACTTTTCAGCACCGTAATAGCCACGCCTTTTGCCAAAACGTCACAAAATTCGGCAGAGAGTAAGATCATTGTCTTGAGTCTTTTCTGACTAATTTTCAGTCGGATTCGTCGAAAGGGCACCGTGCAGTACGTGACAATTAAAATAAAAACAAATTTTTGATTCCACTTGGCGGCACTGTGTGTATAACAAAATAATAACATTAAGATGTCTTCAGGTCGGGACGTTTTATTTACAGGTGAAGGTTTGGATTTTTAGGAGCATGTGCAGGGGAGTTATTAAGCATTCATTTATTTGTATTAGGTTCATTTTGTCTTCTTATTATTGATATTTGACTGATTCATTAAAAGCAGACAATTATGTTTTAGGTTAATTTTTTACCTGACATGTTTCGGCGGAGTCTTTCGCCTACTTCAGAGTGTCGCATGATGGTGTCTTGAGCTGATGTTCCATGAGGGTGTGACTTACCTGTCAAAAAAATGAAAAAAATCAGAGCAGTAAAAGAACAAGCACAACATGAACATTACAAATCAGCAATCACTGACCACTGCAAAAGGGAAAACCACATCATGGACCGGGAGAAGGGCAGGGTCATCCGCACAGAAGAGAACAAACAACAGCGCTGGATCAGAGAGGCCATTGAGATCTGCAAGCGAGGCATAAAAACCATGAACAGAGACAAGGGAGCCTTCATCCTCTCTACCACCTGGACCAGCATCTTGGCGGAGTGAACGGACAGCGGGGGGCGTGACTTGCCTTCATTCTTGTGACAGGTAAGTCACGCCCTCATGGAACATCAGCTGATAAAGGCGGGTCACAAGACACCATCATGTGACACTCTGAAGAAGGCGAAAGACTTTCGTATTGTGACATGCTCAAGGCCTAAACACTCATCCGAGCAAATATAAGGTAGATTTTGTTAACATGCCCGGAGAAAAACATCAACGAAAAATAATTTATATTTGTTTTAACCAGTTGGTGGCGCTACCACTGCGATCAAAAATAAGTTGGCAGCCGTCTTCAGGGCCTGAATATCCTCAAATGTGAAAAATTTGGAGAAGATGGATCATCTGAATCATTTTGCAGGAACTTTTGTTGCCACGGAGAATAATCAGACTCTGCGGCACCGTAATAGCCACGCCCTTCGAAGGAAAGTCACAAAAATAGGGATAGAGTAAGATCAATGTCTTGAGTCTTTTCTAGCCAATTTTCAATCAGATTCGTTACAAGGGCACCGTGCAGTACGTCAAAATGTAAAAAATGATATTGATTGGCGCAAGGTGTATAACTGAATATAAACATATAGATGTCTTCAGGTACAGACTCTTTATGTACATGTGAAGTTTTGGATTTTTAGCAGCATGTGCAGGAGAGTTATTAAGCATTTTGTCCATTGCGGCGAAGGAAATCTTAAGTGAAAACTTTGATGCCCCGCCCCCGTCATATAGTATTTCGGAAACAAAAAATTTTAGCCCCAGTGTTTGTCCCAGGTCTTCAGATGCTACAGACAGAATTTTAAGGCAATCAGATGAAGCCTTTAGGATCAGGGTGCAAAAGAATGACCCTGTAAACATGCAAAAAAGGGCAAAAGTCGGACTTTCAAAAATTCATAACTCACTTCCTGTTCATATTAGACGTTAAAATATCAAATTTTTCGCCATGCCCGATGAGACTGCCAGGTTTGGTGAGTTTTTGTGCATGTTTCGGGGGTCAAAAATGCGATCGAACAATCGGAAAAATAATAATAATAATTTCTACAAAAACAATAGGGACTTCGCAGCGGTCGCTGCTCAGGCCCCTAATAATAATAATAATAATAATAATAAAAGTAATAATATTTTCTACAAAAACAATAGGGACCTCGCCGCGGTCGCTGCTCGGAGCCCCAATAATAATTTCTACACACAAAGTCCATTGTGGTGACCCGCCCCCCTTTTAAGTAAATTCAAAATGGCCGACTTCCTGTAAAACCTAGCTCATTGCTCCAAGAGACTTTTTTGTAGGTCTTGGTCTTATACATACAGTGAACCCTCGCTACTTCGCGGTTCACCTTTCGCAGGTTCAGTGCTTCGCGGGTCTAAAAAATATTCGGGGGCATTGTAGTTTCGCCGAGCGGCACGACGGGGCGCTGGAGCGGTTAGACGGCCGGCGTGCGCCGAAGAAGAGCGTGGGGCGAAGAGGAGAGTGGACGAAGAAGAGCCGACCGATCACGATCACCGATCGGTGGCGACGTTTCGCGCGGTTCGGACCGTACCAGAGCTCAGCGGCCGGCTAGGCGTGGCAGTTAAGCCGTAGAGGAGCACCTTCCCCGGGCACGGGCGGTGCCAAGCGGCCCCTAAGTTTAACCGAATGGAAGCTCCCGGAGGAGGAGGGCATGCTCGCGTCACAGTAAGCCGAAGAGGAGCACCTTCCCCGGGCACGGGCGGTTCCAAGCGGCCCCTAAGTTTAACCGAATGGAAGCTCCGGAGGAGGAGGGCATGCTCGCGTCACAGTAAGCCGAAGAGGAGCAACCTTCCCCGGGCACGGGCGGTGCCAAGCGGCCCCTAAGTTTAACCGAATGGAAGCTCCGGACGGAGGAGGACGGGCGTGTGTCACAGTTAAGCCAAATTGGAGCACCTCTTCTGCCCGGGCACGAGCGGAGCGCGAGGCTGTCAGTTATGAATGAATAAATGAATAAATAAATAAAGAATGCCACCTTTCATTTCACAGGGCACACCGGACGGCGTACCAGCAGGTAAAAGTCGGAGTAATTAAATAAATACAAAAAGAATGGCTGGGAATAAAAAAATAATACGTTTTAATAATAATTTGGTTTTTTTGTTATAACATGAATTTCACTCTCTCTCTCCCCGTATATATATATATATATATATATATATATATATATATATATATATTTTATTATATATATTGTATATTTTTTTTTAAGCATTTTTGAAGGTGCGCCGCTACTTCGCGGATTTTCAGTTTTCGCGGGTGGTCTCGGTCCCCATTAACCGCGATAAACCGAGGGTTCACTGTACTCCATAAAATTTACAAAAAGCGAGGTGAAACACTCAACCAGAGCTGCTTTTTTTTAACATTTCTCGAGGGCCATGGCGAGCCATTTCAAAAAAGCTGCACAACTAACGTATAAAATATTGATAAATTTGCTCGGCCTGATGTGTGTGTAAAGTTTTACGAGTTGTCGTTCATATTTAGAACCTCATAATCAGCTTTGTTTTATTGCCGAACAGTGCAATGCCACTCCCACAACTTTTCACGAAAAATCACGAATTTCGTATTGTGACATCCTCATGGCCGAAACAGTCATCCGAGCATATATGAGGGCGACCTTGTTGAGTTGCACGGAGAAAAACATCCAAGAAAATAACTTGTATTAGCTTTTACCAGTTGGTGGCGCTACTACTACGATATAAAATAAGTTGGTAGATGTCTTCAGGGCTGAAGTATCCTCAAATGTGTACAACTTCGAGAAGATAGGATGATCTGAGTCATGTTGCCGGAGCTTTTGTTGCCACAGAGTACAATCGGACTTTTCAGCACCTTAATAGCCACGCCTTTTGCCAAAACGTCACAAAATTCGGCAGAGAGTAAGATCATTGTCTTGAGTCTTTTCTGACTAATTTTCAGTCGGATTCGTCAAAAGGGCACCGTGCAGTACGTGAAAATTAAAATAAAAACAAATTTTTGATTCCACTTGGCGGCACTGTGTGTATAACAAAATAATAACATTAAGATGTCTTCAGGTCGGGACGTTTTATTTACAGGTGAAGGTTTGGATTTTTAGGAGCATGTGCAGGGGAGTTATTAAGCATTCATTTATTTGTATTAGGTTCATTTTGTCTTCTTATTATTGATATTTGACTGATTCATTAAAAGCAGACAATTATGTTTTAGGTTAATTTTTTACCTGACATGTTTCGGCGAGTCTTTCGCCTTCTTCAGAGTGTCGCATGATGGTGTCTTGAGACCCGTCTTTATCAGCTGATGTTCCATGAGGGTGTGACTTACCTGTCAAAAAAATGAAAAATCAGAGCAGTAAAAGAACAAGCACAACATGAACATTACAAATCAGCAATCACTGACCACTGCAAAAGGGAAAACCACATCATGGACCGGGAGAAGGGCAGGGTCATCCGCACCGAAGAGAACAAACAACAGCGCTGGATCAGAGAGGCCATTGAGATCTGCAAGCGAGGCATAAAAACCATGAACAGAGACAAGGGAGCCTTCATCCTCTCTACCACCTGGAGCAGCATTTTGGCGGAGTGAACGGACAGCGGGGGGCGTGACTTGCCTTCATTCTTGTGACAGGTAAGTCACGCCCTCATGGAACATCAGCTGATAAAGACGGGCCACAAGACACCATCATGTGACACTCTGAAGAAGGCGAAAGACTTTCGTATTGTGACATCCTCAAGGCCTAAACACTCATCCGAGCAAATGTAAGGTAGATTTTGTTAACCTGCCCGGAGAAAAAAATCAACGAAAATGATTTGTATTTGTTTTAACCAGTTGGTGGCGCTACCACTGCGATCAAAAATAAGTTGGCAGCCGTCTTCAGGGCCTGAATATCCTCAAATGTGAAAAATTTCGAGAAGATGGATCATCTGAATCATTTTGCAGGAACTTTTGTTGCCACGGAGAATAATCAGACTCTGCGGCACCGTAATAGCCACGCCCTTCGAAGGAAAGTCACAAAAATAGGGATAGAGTAAGATCAATGTCTTGAGTCTTTTCTAGCCAATTTTCAATCAGATTCGTTAAAAGGGCACCGTGCAGTACGTCAAAATGTAAAAAATGATATTGATTGGCGCAAGGTGTATAACTGAATATAAACATATAGATGTCTTCAGGTACAGACTCTTTATGTACATGTGAAGTTTTGGATTTTTAGCAGCATGTGCAGGAGAGTTATTAAGCATTTTGTCCATTGCGGCGAAGGAAATCTTAAGTGAAAACTTTGATGCCCCGCCCCCGTCATATAGTATTTCGGAAACAAAAAATTTTAGCCCCAGTGTTTGTGCCAGGTCTTCAGATGCTACAGACAGAATTTTAAGGCAATCAGATGAAGCCTTTAGGATCAGGGTGCAAAAGAATGACCCCTGTAAACATGCAAAAAAGGGCAAAAGTCGGACTTTCAAAAATTCATAACTCACTTCCTGTTCATATTAGACGTTAAAATATCAAATTTTTCGCCATGCCCGATGAGACTGCCAAGTTTGGTGAGTTTTTGTGCATGTTTCAGGGGTCAAAAATGCGATCGAACAATCGGAAAAATAATAATAATAATAATTTCAACAAAAACAATAGGGACTTCGCAGCGGTCGCTGCTCAGGCCCTAATAATAATAATAATAATAATAATAAAAGTAATAATATTTTCTACAAAAACAATAGGGACCTCGCCGCGGTCGCTGCTCGGGCCCCAATAATAATTTCTACACAAAGTCCATTGTGGTGACCCGCCCCCTTTTAAGTAAATTCAAAATGGCCGACTTCCTGTAAAACCTAGCTCATTGCTCCAAGAGACTTTTTTGTAGGTCTTGGTCTTATACATACAGTGAACCCTCGCTACTTCGCGGTTCACCTTTCGCGGGTTCAGTGCTTCGCGAGTCTAAAAAATATTCGGGCGCATTGTAGTTTCGCCGAGCGGCACGACGGGGCGCTGGAGCGGTTAGACGGCCGGCGTGCGCCGAAGAAGAGCGTGGGCGAAGAGGAGAGTGGACGAAGAAGAGCACGTTCCCCCGGACACGATCGGTGGCGACGTTTCGCGCGGTTCGGACCGTACCAGAGCTCCGGCCAGCGTGCGTGGCAGTTAAGCCGTAGAGGAGCACCTTCCCCGGGCACGGGCAGTGCCAAGCGGCCCCTAAGTTTAACCGAATGGAAGCTCCGGAGGAGGAGGGCATGCTCGCGTCACAGTAAGCCGAAGAGGAGCACCTTCCCCGGGCACGGGCGGTTCCAAGCGGCCCCTAAGTTTAACCGAATGGAAGCTCCGGAGGAGGAGGGCATGCTCGCGTCACAGTAAGCCGAAGAGGAGCACCTTCCCCGGGCACGGGCGGTGCCAAGCGGCCCCTAAGTTTAACCGAATGGAAGCTCCGGGGGAGGAGGACGGGCGTGTGTCACAGTTAAGCCAAATTGGAGCACCTCTTCTGCCCGGGCACGAGCGGAGCGCGAGGCTGTCAGTTATGAATGTATAAATGAATAAATAAATAAAGAATGCCACCTTTCATTTCACAGGGCACACCGGACGGCGTACCAGCAGGTAAAAGTCGGAGTAATTAAATAAATACAAAAAGAATGGCTGGGGAATAAAAAAATAATACGTTTTAATAATAATTTGTTTTTTTTGTTATAACATGAATTTCACTCTCTCTCTCCCCGTATATATATATATATATATATATATATATATATATATATATATTTATATATTTATTATATATATTGTATATTTTTTTTAAGCATTTTTGAAGGTGCGCCGCTACTTCGCGGATTTTCAGTTTTCGCGGGTGGTCTCGGTCCCCATTAACCGCGATAACCGAGGGTTCACTGTACTCCATAAAATTTACAAAAAGCGAGGTGAAACACTCAACCAGAGCTGCTTTTTTTTAACATTTCTCGAGGGCCATGGCGAGCCATTTCAAAAAAGCTGCACAACTAACGTATAAAATATTGATAAATTTGCTCGGCCTGATGTGTGTGTAAAGTTTTACGAGTTGTCGTTCATATTTAGAACCTCATAATCAGCTTTGTTTTATTGCTGAACAGTGCAATGCCACTCCCACAACTTTTCACGAAAAATCACGAATTTCGTATTGTGACATCCTCATGGCCGAAACAGTCATCCGAGCATATATGAGGGCGACCTTGTTGAGTTGCACGGAGAAAAACATCCAAGAAAATAACTTGTATTAGCTTTTACCAGTTGGTGGCGCTACTACTACGATGTAAAATAAGTTGGTAGATGTCTTCAGGGCTGAAGTATCCTCAAATGTGTACAACTTCGAGAAGATAGGATCATCTGAGTCATGTTGCCGGAGCTTTTGTTGCCACAGAGTACAATCGGACTTTTCAGCACCTTAATAGCCACGCCTTTTGCCAAAACGTCACAAAATTCGGCAGAGAGTAAGATCATTGTCTTAAGTCTTTTCTGACTAATTTTCAGTCGGATTCGTCAAAAGGGCACCATGCAGTACGTGAAAATTAAAATAAAAACAAATTTTTGATTCCACTTGGCGGCACTGTGTGTATAACAAAATAATAACATTAAGATGTCTTCAGGTCGGGACGTTTTATTTACAGGTGAAGGTTTGGATTTTTAGGAGCATGTGCAGGGGAGTTATTAAGCATTCATTTATTTGTATTAGGTTCATTTTGTCTTCTTATTATTGATATTTGACTGATTCATTAAAAGCAGACAATTATGTTTTAGGTTAATTTTTTACCTGACATGTTTCGGCGAGTCTTTCGCCTTCTTCAGAGTGTCGCATGATGGTGTCTTGAGCTGATGTTCCATGAGGGTGTGACTTACCTGTCAAAAAAATGAAAAAATCAGAGCAGTAAAAGAACAAGCACAACATGAACATTACAAATCAGCAATCACTGACCACTGCAAAAGGGAAAACCACATCATGGACCGGGAGAAGGGCAGGGTCATCCGCACAGAAGAGAACAAACAACAGCGCTGGATCAGAGAGGCCATTGAGATCTGCAAGCGAGGCATAAAAACCATGAACAGAGACAAGGGAGCCTTCATCCTCTCTACCACCTGGACCAGCATCTTGGCGGAGTGAACGGACAGCGGGGGGCGTGACTTGCCTTCATTCTTGTGACAGGTAAGTCACGCCCTCATGGAACATCAGCTGATAAAGACGGGTCACAAGACACCATCATGTGACACTCTGAAGAAGGCGAAAGACTTTCGTATTGTGACATGCTCAAGGCCTAAACACTCATCCGAGCAAATATAAGGTAGATTTTGTTAACCTGCCCGGAGAAAAACATCAACGAAAATAATTTGTATTTGTTTTAACCAGTTGGTGGCGCTACCACTGCGATCAAAAATAAGTTGGCAGCCGTCTTCAGGGCCTGAATATCCTCAAATGTGAAAGATTTCCAGAAGATGGATCATCTGAATCATTTTGCAGGAACTTTTGTTGCCACGGAGAATAATCAGACTCTGCGGCACCGTAATAGCCACGCCCTTTGAAGGAAAGTCATAAAAATAGGGATAGAGTAAGATCAATGTCTTGAGTCTTTTCTAGCCAATTTTCAGTCGGATTCGTTAAAAGGGCACCGTGCAGTACGTCAAAATGTAAACATTTATATTGATTGGCGCAAGGTGTATAACTGAATATAAACATATAGATGTCTTCAGGTACCGACTCTTTATGTACATGTGAAGTTTTGGATTTTTAGCAGCACGGGCAGGAGAGTTATTAAGCATTTTGTCCATTGCGGCGAAGGAAATCTTAAGTGAAAACTTTGAAGCCCCGCCCCCGTCATATAGTATTTCGGAAACAAAAAATTTTAGCCCCAGTGTTTGTCCCAGGTCTTAAGATGCTCCAGACAGAACTTTAAGGCAATCAGATGAAGCCTTTAGGATCAGGGTGCAAAAGAATGACCCCTGTAAACATGCAAAAAAGGGCAAAAGTCGGACTTTCAAAAATTCATAACTCACTTCCTGTTCATATTAGACGTTAAAAAATATCAAATTTTTCGCCATGCCCGATGAGACTGCCAAGTTTGGTGAGTTTTTGTGCATGTTTCGGGGGTCAAAAATGCGATCGAACAATCGGAAAAATAATAATAATAATAATTTCTACAAAAACAATAGGGACTTCGCAGCGGTCGCTGCTCAGGCCCTAATAATAATAATAATAATAATAATAATAATAATAAAAGTAATAATATTTTCTACAAAAACAATAGGGACCTCGCCGCGGTCGCTGCTCGGGCCCCAATAATAATTTCTACACAAAGTCCATTGTGGAGACCCGCCCCCTTTTAAGTAAATTCAAAATGGCCGACTTCCTGTAAAACCTAGCTCATTGCTCCAAGAGACTTTTTTGTAGGTCTTGGTCTTATACATACAGTGAACCCTCGCTACTTCGAGGTTCACCTTTCGCGGGTTCAGTGCTTCGCGGGTCTAAAAAATATTCGGGGGCATTGTAGTTTCGCCGAGCGGCACGACGGGGCGCTGGAGCGGTTAGACGGCCGGCGTGCGCCGAAGAAGAGCGTGGGCGAAGAGGAGAGTGGACGAAGAAGAGCACGTTCCCCCGGACACGATCGGTGGCGACGTTTCGCGCGGTTCGGACCGTACCAGAGCTCCGGCCGGCGTGCGTGGCAGTTAAGCCGTAGAGGAGCACCTTCCCCGGGCACGGGCGGTTCCAAGCGGCCCCTGAGTTTAACCGAATGGAAGCTCCGGAGGAGGAGGGCATGCTCGCGTCACAGTAAGCCGAAGAGGAGCACCTTCCCCGGGCACGGGCGGTTCCAAGCGGCCCCTAAGTTTAACCGAATGGAAGCTCCGGAGGAGGAGGGCATGCTCGCGTCACAGTAAGCCGAAGAGGAGCACCTTCCCCGGGCACGGGCGGTGCCAAGCGGCCCCTAAGTTTAACCGAATGGAAGCTCCGGGGGAGGAGGGCGGGCGTGTGTCACAGTTAAGCCGAATTGGAGCACCTCTTCTGCCGGGCACAAGCGGAGCGCGAGGCTGTCAGTTATGAATGAATAAATGAATAAATAAATAAAGAATGCCACCTTTCATTTCACAGGGCACACCGGACGGCGTACCAGCAGGTAAAAGTCGGAGTAATTAAATAAATACAAAAAGAATGGTTGGGGAATAAAAAAATAATAAGTTTTAATAATAATTTGTTTTTTTTGTTATAACATGAATTTCACTCTCTCTCTCTCTCTCTCCCCCCGTATATATATATATATATATATATATATATATATATATATATATATATATATATATATATATATATATTTATATATTTATTATATATTTTTTTTAAGCATTTTTGAAGGTGCGCCGCTACTTCGCGGATTTTCAGTTTTCGCGGGTGGTCTCGGTCCCCATTAACCGCGATAACCGAGGGTTCACTGTACTCCATAAAATTTACAAAAAGCGAGGTGAAACACTCAACCAGGGCTGCTTTTTTGAACATTTCTCGAGGGCCATGGCGAGCCATTTAAAAAAAGCTGCACAACTAACGTATAAAATATTGATAAATTTGCTCGGCCTGATGTGTGTGTAAAGTTTCACGAGTTGTCGTTCATATTTAGAACCTCATAATCAGCTTTGTTTTATTGCCGAACAGTGCAATGCCACTCCCACAACTTTTCATGAAAAAGGACGAATTTCGTATTGTGACATCCTCATGGCCGAAACAGTCATCCGAGCATATATGAGGGCGACCTTGTTGAGTTGCACGGAGAAAAACATCCAAGAAAATAACTTGTATTAGCTTTTACCAGTTGGGGGCGCTACTACTACGATGAAAAATAAGTTGGTAGATGTCTTCAGGGCTGAAGTATCCTCAAATGTGTGCAACTTCGAGAAGATAGGATCATCTGAGTCATGTTGCTGGAGCTTTTGTTGCCACAGAGTACAATCGGACTTTTCAGCACCGTAATAGCCACGCCTTTTGCCAAAACGTCACAAAATTCGGCAGAGAGTAAGATCATTGTCTTGAGTCTTTTCTGACTAATTTTCAGTCGGATTCGTCGAAAGGGCACCGTGCAGTACGTGACAATTAAAATAAAAACAAATTTTTGATTCCACTTGGCGGCACTGTGTGTATAACAAAATAATAACATTAAGATGTCTTCAGGTCGGGACGTTTTATTTACAGGTGAAGGTTTGGATTTTTAGGAGCATGTGCAGGGGAGTTATTAAGCATTCATTTATTTGTATTAGGTTCATTTTGTCTTCTTATTATTGATATTTGACTGATTCATTAAAAGCAGACAATTATGTTTTAGGTTAATTTTTTACCTGACATGTTTCGGCGAGTCTTTCGCCTACTTCAGAGTGTCGCATGATGGTGTCTTGAGCTGATGTTCCATGAGGGTGTGACTTACCTGTCAAAAAAATGAAAAAAATCAGAGCAGTAAAAGAACAAGCACAACATGAACATTACAAATCAGCAATCACTGACCACTGCAAAAGGGAAAACCACATCATGGACCGGGAGAAGGGCAGGGTCATCCGCACAGAAGAGAACAAACAACAGCGCTGGATCAGAGAGGCCATTGAGATCTGCAAGCGAGGCATAAAAACCATGAACAGAGAAAAGGGAGCCTTCATCCTCTCTACCACCTGGACCAGCATCTTGGCGGAGTGAACGGACAGCGGGGGGCGTGACTTGCCTTCATTCTTGTGACAGGTAAGTCACGCCCTCATGGAACATCAGCTGATAAAGGCGGGTCACAAGACACCATCATGTGACACTCTGAAGAAGGCGAAAGACTTTCGTATTGTGACATGCTCAAGGCCTAAACACTCATCCGAGCAAATATAAGGTAGATTTTGTTAACATGCCCGGAGAAAAACATCAACGAAAATAATTTATATTTGTTTTAACCAGTTGGTGGCGCTACCACTGCGATCAAAAATAAGTTGGCAGCCGTCTTCAGGGCCTGAATATCCTCAAATGTGAAAAATTTCGAGAAGATGGATCATCTGAATCATTTTGCAGGAACTTTTGTTGCCACGGAGAATAATCAGACTCTGCGGCACCGTAATAGCCACGCCCTTCGAAGGAAAGTCACAAAAATAGGGATAGAGTAAGATCAATGTCTTGAGTCTTTTCTAGCCAATTTTCAATCAGATTCGTTACAAGGGCACCGTGCAGTACGTCAAAATGTAAAAAATGATATTGATTGGCGCAAGGTGTATAACTGAATATAAACATATAGATGTCTTCAGGTACAGACTCTTTATGTACATGTGAAGTTTTGGATTTTTAGCAGCATGTGCAGGAGAGTTATTAAGCATTTTGTCCATTGCGGCGAAGGAAATCTTAAGTGAAAACTTTGATGCCCCGCCCCCGTCATATAGTATTTCGGAAACAAAAAATTTTAGCCCCAGTGTTTGTCCCAGGTCTTCAGATGCTACAGACAGAATTTTAAGGCAATCAGATGAAGCCTTTAGGATCAGGGTGCAAAAGAATGACCCCTGTAAACATGCAAAAAAGGGCAAAAGTCGGACTTTCAAAAATTCATAACTCACTTCCTGTTCATATTAGACGTTAAAATATCAAATTTTTCGCCATGCCCGATGAGACTGCCAGGTTTGGTGAGTTTTTGTGCATGTTTCGGGGGTCAAAAATGCGATCGAACAATCGGAAAAATAATAATAATAATTTCTACAAAAACAATAGGGACTTCGCAGCGGTCGCTGCTCAGGCCCTAATAATAATAATAATAATAATAATAAAAGTAATAATATTTTCTACAAAAACAATAGGGACCTCGCCGCGGTCGCTGCTCGGGCCCCAATAATAATTTCTACACAAAGTCCATTGTGGTGACCCGCCCCCTTTTAAGTAAATTCAAAATGGCCGACTTCCTGTAAAACCTAGCTCATTGCTCCAAGAGACTTTTTTGTAGGTCTTGGTCTTATACATACAGTGAACCCTCGCTACTTCGCGGTTCACCTTTCGCAGGTTCAGTGCTTCGCGGGTCTAAAAAATATTCGGGGGCATTGTAGTTTCGCCGAGCGGCACGACGGGGCGCTGGAGCGGTTAGACGGCCGGCGTGCGCCGAAGAAGAGCGTGGGCGAAGAGGAGAGTGGACGAAGAAGAGCACGTTCCCCCGGACACGATCGGTGGCGACGTTTCGCGCGGTTCGGACCGTACCAGAGCTCCGGCCAGCGTGCGTGGCAGTTAAGCCGTAGAGGAGCACCTTCCCCGGGCACGGGCGGTGCCAAGCGGCCCCTAAGTTTAACCGAATGGAAGCTCCGGAGGAGGAGGGCATGCTCGCGTCACAGTAAGCCGAAGAGGAGCACCTTCCCCGGGCACGGGCGGTTCCAAGCGGCCCCTAAGTTTAACCGAATGGAAGCTCCGGAGGAGGAGGGCATGCTCGCGTCACAGTAAGCCGAAGAGGAGCACCTTCCCCGGGCACGGGCGGTGCCAAGCGGCCCCTAAGTTTAACCGAATGGAAGCTCCGGACGGAGGAGGACGGGCGTGTGTCACAGTTAAGCCAAATTGGAGCACCTCTTCTGCCCGGGCACGAGCGGAGCGCGAGGCTGTCAGTTATGAATGAATAAATGAATAAATAAATAAAGAATGCCACCTTTCATTTCACAGGGCACACCGGACGGCGTACCAGCAGGTAAAAGTCGGAGTAATTAAATAAATACAAAAAGAATGGCTGGGGAATAAAAAAATAATACGTTTTAATAATAATTTGGTTTTTTTGTTATAACATGAATTTCACTCTCTCTCTCCCCGTATATATATATATATATATATATATATATATATATATATATATATTTATTATATATATTGTATATTTTTTTTAAGCATTTTTGAAGGTGCGCCGCTACTTCGCGGATTTTCAGTTTTCGCGGGTGGTCTCGGTCCCCATTAACCGCGATAACCGAGGGTTCACTGTACTCCATAAAATTTACAAAAAGCGAGGTGAAACACTCAACCAGAGCTGCTTTTTTTTAACATTTCTCGAGGGCCATGGCGAGCCATTTCAAAAAAGCTGCACAACTAACGTATAAAATATTGATAAATTTGCTCGGCCTGATGTGTGTGTAAAGTTTTACGAGTTGTCGTTCATATTTAGAACCTCATAATCAGCTTTGTTTTATTGCCGAACAGTGCAATGCCACTCCCACAACTTTTCACGAAAAATCACGAATTTCGTATTGTGACATCCTCATGGCCGAAACAGTCATCCGAGCATATATGAGGGCGACCTTGTTGAGTTGCACGGAGAAAAACATCCAAGAAAATAACTTGTATTAGCTTTTACCAGTTGGTGGCGCTACTACTACGATATAAAATAAGTTGGTAGATGTCTTCAGGGCTGAAGTATCCTCAAATGTGTACAACTTCGAGAAGATAGGATGATCTGAGTCATGTTGCCGGAGCTTTTGTTGCCACAGAGTACAATCGGACTTTTCAGCACCTTAATAGCCACGCCTTTTGCCAAAACGTCACAAAATTCGGCAGAGAGTAAGATCATTGTCTTGAGTCTTTTCTGACTAATTTTCAGTCGGATTCGTCAAAAGGGCACCGTGCAGTACGTGAAAATTAAAATAAAAACAAATTTTTGATTCCACTTGGCGGCACTGTGTGTATAACAAAATAATAACATTAAGATGTCTTCAGGTCGGGACGTTTTATTTACAGGTGAAGGTTTGGATTTTTAGGAGCATGTGCAGGGGAGTTATTAAGCATTCATTTATTTGTATTAGGTTCATTTTGTCTTCTTATTATTGATATTTGACTGATTCATTAAAAGCAGACAATTATGTTTTAGGTTAATTTTTTACCTGACATGTTTCGGCGAGTCTTTCGCCTTCTTCAGAGTGTCGCATGATGGTGTCTTGAGACCCGTCTTTATCAGCTGATGTTCCATGAGGGTGTGACTTACCTGTCAAAAAAATGAAAAATCAGAGCAGTAAAAGAACAAGCACAACATGAACATTACAAATCAGCAATCACTGACCACTGCAAAAGGGAAAACCACATCATGGACCGGGAGAAGGGCAGGGTCATCCGCACCGAAGAGAACAAACAACAGCGCTGGATCAGAGAGGCCATTGAGATCTGAAAGCGAGGCATAAAAACCATGAACAGAGACAAGGGAGCCTTCATCCTCTCTACCACCTGGAGCAGCATTTTGGCGGAGTGAACGGACAGCGGGGGGCGTGACTTGCCTTCATTCTTGTGACAGGTAAGTCACGCCCTCATGGAACATCAGCTGATAAAGACGGGCCACAAGACACCATCATGTGACACTCTGAAGAAGGCGAAAGACTTTCGTATTGTGACATCCTCAAGGCCTAAACACTCATCCGAGCAAATGTAAGGTAGATTTTGTTAACCTGCCCGGAGAAAAAAATCAACGAAAATGATTTGTATTTGTTTTAACCAGTTGGTGGCGCTACCACTGCGATCAAAAATAAGTTGGCAGCCGTCTTCAGGGCCTGAATATCCTCAAATGTGAAAAATTTCGAGAAGATGGATCATCTGAATCATTTTGCAGGAACTTTTGTTGCCACGGAGAATAATCAGACTCTGCGGCACCGTAATAGCCACGCCCTTCGAAGGAAAGTCACAAAAATAGGGATAGAGTAAGATCAATGTCTTGAGTCTTTTCTAGCCAATTTTCAATCAGATTCGTTAAAAGGGCACCGTGCAGTACGTCAAAATGTAAAAAATGATATTGATTGGCGCAAGGTGTATAACTGAATATAAACATATAGATGTCTTCAGGTACAGACTCTTTATGTACATGTGAAGTTTTGGATTTTTAGCAGCATGTGCAGGAGAGTTATTAAGCATTTTGTCCATTGCGGCGAAGGAAATCTTAAGTGAAAACTTTGATGCCCCGCCCCCGTCATATAGTATTTCGGAAACAAAAAATTTTAGCCCCAGTGTTTGTGCCAGGTCTTCAGATGCTACAGACAGAATTTTAAGGCAATCAGATGAAGCCTTTAGGATCAGGGTGCAAAAGAATGACCCCTGTAAACATGCAAAAAAGGGCAAAAGTCGGACTTTCAAAAATTCATAACTCACTTCCTGTTCATATTAGACGTTAAAATATCAAATTTTCGCCATGCCCGATGAGACTGCCAAGTTTGGTGAGTTTTTGTGCATGTTTCAGGGGTCAAAAATGCGATCGAACAATCGGAAAAATAATAATAATAATAATTTCAACAAAAACAATAGGGACTTCGCAGCGGTCGCTGCTCAGGCCCTAATAATAATAATAATAATAATAATAAAAGTAATAATATTTTCTACAAAAACAATAGGGACCTCGCCGCGGTCGCTGCTCGGGCCCCAATAATAATTTCTACACAAAGTCCATTGTGGTGACCCGCCCCCTTTTAAGTAAATTCAAAATGGCCGACTTCCTGTAAAACCTAGCTCATTGCTCCAAGAGACTTTTTTGTAGGTCTTGGTCTTATACATACAGTGAACCCTCGCTACTTCGCGGTTCACCTTTCGCGGGTTCAGTGCTTCGCGGGTCTAAAAAATATTCGGGCGCATTGTAGTTTCGCCGAGCGGCACGACGGGGCGCTGGAGCGGTTAGACGGCCGGCGTGCGCCGAAGAAGAGCGTGGGCGAAGAGGAGAGTGGACGAAGAAGAGCACGTTCCCCCGGACACGATCGGTGGCGACGTTTCGCGCGGTTCGGACCGTACCAGAGCTCCGGCCAGCG
Source organism: Idiotropiscis lumnitzeri (assembly GCF_059441095.1). NCBI lineage: Eukaryota > Metazoa > Chordata > Actinopteri > Syngnathiformes > Syngnathidae > Idiotropiscis > Idiotropiscis lumnitzeri. The sequence continues at coordinate 16,419 of NW_028283804.1, forward strand.
TGCGTGGCAGTTAAGCCGTAGAGGAGCACCTTCCCCGGGCACGGGCAGTGCCAAGCGGCCCCTAAGTTTAACCGAATGGAAGCTCCGGAGGAGGAGGGCATGCTCGCGTCACAGTAAGCCGAAGAGGAGCACCTTCCCCGGGCACGGGCGGTGCCAAGCGGCCCCTAAGTTTAACCGAATGGAAGCTCCGGGGGAGGAGGACGGGCGTGTGTCACAGTTAAGCCAAATTGGAGCACCTCTTCTGCCCGGGCACGAGCGGAGCGCGAGGCTGTCAGTTATGAATGTATAAATGAATAAATAAATAAAGAATGCCACCTTTCATTTCACAGGGCACACCGGACGGCGTACCAGCAGGTAAAAGTCGGAGTAATTAAATAAATACAAAAAGAATGGCTGGGGAATAAAAAAATAATACGTTTTAATAATAATTTGTTTTTTTTGTTATAACATGAATTTCACTCTCTCTCTCCCCGTATATATATATATATATATATATATATATATATATTTATATATTTATTATATATATTGTATATTTTTTTTAAGCATTTTTGAAGGTGCGCCGCTACTTCGCGGATTTTCAGTTTTCGCGGGTGGTCTCGGTCCCCATTAACCGCAATAACCGAGGGTTCACTGTACTCCATAAAATTTACAAAAAGCGAGGTGAAACACTCAACCAGAGCTGCTTTTTTTTAACATTTCTCGAGGGCCATGGCGAGCCATTTCAAAAAAGCTGCACAACTAACGTATAAAATATTGATAAATTTGCTCGGCCTGATGTGTGTGTAAAGTTTTACGAGTTGTCGTTCATATTTAGAACCTCATAATCAGCTTTGTTTTATTGCTGAACAGTGCAATGCCACTCCCACAACTTTTCACGAAAAATCACGAATTTCGTATTGTGACATCCTCATGGCCGAAACAGTCATCCGAGCATATATGAGGGCGACCTTGTTGAGTTGCACGGAGAAAAACATCCAAGAAAATAACTTGTATTAGCTTTTACCAGTTGGTGGCGCTACTACTACGATGTAAAATAAGTTGGTAGATGTCTTCAGGGCTGAAGTATCCTCAAATGTGTACAACTTCGAGAAGATAGGATCATCTGAGTCATGTTGCCGGAGCTTTTGTTGCCACAGAGTACAATCGGACTTTTCAGCACCTTAATAGCCACGCCTTTTGCCAAAACGTCACAAAATTCGGCAGAGAGTAAGATCATTGTCTTAAGTCTTTTCTGACTAATTTTCAGTCGGATTCGTCAAAAGGGCACCATGCAGTACGTGAAAATTAAAATAAAAACAAATTTTTGATTCCACTTGGCGGCACTGTGTGTATAACAAAATAATAACATTAAGATGTCTTCAGGTCGGGACGTTTTATTTACAGGTGAAGGTTTGGATTTTTAGGAGCATGTGCAGGGGAGTTATTAAGCATTCATTTATTTGTATTAGGTTCATTTTGTCTTCTTATTATTGATATTTGACTGATTCATTAAAAGCAGACAATTATGTTTTAGGTTAATTTTTTACCTGACATGTTTCGGCGAGTCTTTCGCCTTCTTCAGAGTGTCGCATGATGGTGTCTTGAGCTGATGTTCCATGAGGGTGTGACTTACCTGTCAAAAAAATGAAAAAATCAGAGCAGTAAAAGAACAAGCACAACATGAACATTACAAATCAGCAATCACTGACCACTGCAAAAGGGAAAACCACATCATGGACCGGGAGAAGGGCAGGGTCATCCGCACAGAAGAGAACAAACAACAGCGCTGGATCAGAGAGGCCATTGAGATCTGCAAGCGAGGCATAAAAACCATGAACAGAGACAAGGGAGCCTTCATCCTCTCTACCACCTGGACCAGCATCTTGGCGGAGTGAACGGACAGCGGGGGGCGTGACTTGCCTTCATTCTTGTGACAGGTAAGTCACGCCCTCATGGAACATCAGCTGATAAAGACGGGTCACAAGACACCATCATGTGACACTCTGAAGAAGGCGAAAGACTTTCGTATTGTGACATGCTCAAGGCCTAAACACTCATCCGAGCAAATATAAGGTAGATTTTGTTAACCTGCCCGGAGAAAAACATCAACGAAAATAATTTGTATTTGTTTTAACCAGTTGGTGGCGCTACCACTGCGATCAAAAATAAGTTGGCAGCCGTCTTCAGGGCCTGAATATCCTCAAATGTGAAAGATTTCCAGAAGATGGATCATCTGAATCATTTTGCAGGAACTTTTGTTGCCACGGAGAATAATCAGACTCTGCGGCACCGTAATAGCCACGACCTTTGAAGGAAAGTCATAAAAATAGGGATAGAGTAAGATCAATGTCTTGAGTCTTTTCTAGCCAATTTTCAGTCGGATTCGTTAAAAGGGCACCGTGCAGTACGTCAAAATGTAAACATTTATATTGATTGGCGCAAGGTGTATAACTGAATATAAACATATAGATGTCTTCAGGTACCGACTCTTTATGTACATGTGAAGTTTTGGATTTTTAGCAGCACGGGCAGGAGAGTTATTAAGCATTTTGTCCATTGCGGCGAAGGAAATCTTAAGTGAAAACTTTGAAGCCCCGCCCCCGTCATATAGTATTTCGGAAACAAAAAATTTTAGCCCCAGTGTTTGTCCCAGGTCTTAAGATGCTCCAGACAGAACTTTAAGGCAATCAGATGAAGCCTTTAGGATCAGGGTGCAAAAGAATGACCCCTGTAAACATGCAAAAAAGGGCAAAAGTCGGACTTTCAAAAATTCATAACTCACTTCCTGTTCATATTAGACGTTAAAAAATATCAAATTTTTCGCCATGCCCGATGAGACTGCCAAGTTTGGTGAGTTTTTGTGCATGTTTCGGGGGTCAAAAATGCGATCGAACAATCGGAAAAATAATAATAATAATAATTTCTACAAAAACAATAGGGACTTCGCAGCGGTCGCTGCTCAGGCCCTAATAATAATAATAATAATAATAATAATAATAATAATAAAAGTAATAATATTTTCTACAAAAACAATAGGGACCTCGCCGCGGTCGCTGCTCGGGCCCCAATAATAATTTCTACACAAAGTCCATTGTGGAGACCCGCCCCCTTTTAAGTAAATTCAAAATGGCCGACTTCCTGTAAAACCTAGCTCATTGCTCCAAGAGACTTTTTTGTAGGTCTTGGTCTTATACATACAGTGAACCCTCGCTACTTCGAGGTTCACCTTTCGCGGGTTCAGTGCTTCGCGGGTCTAAAAAATATTCGGGGGCATTGTAGTTTCGCCGAGCGGCACGACGGGGCGCTGGAGCGGTTAGACGGCCGGCGTGCGCCGAAGAAGAGCGTGGGCGAAGAGGAGAGTGGACGAAGAAGAGCACGTTCCCCCGGACACGATCGGTGGCGACGTTTCGCGCGGTTCGGACCGTACCAGAGCTCCGGCCAGCGTGCGTGGCAGTTAAGCCGTAGAGGAGCACCTTCCCCGGGCACGGGCGGTGCCAAGCGGCCCCTAAGTTTAACCGAATGGAAGCTCCGGAGGAGGAGGGCATGCTCGCGTCACAGTAAGCCGAAGAGGAGCACCTTCCCCGGGCACGGGCGGTTCCAAGCGGCCCCTAAGTTTAACCGAATGGAAGCTCCGGAGGAGGAGGGCATGCTCGCGTCACAGTAAGCCGAAGAGGAGCACCTTCCCCGGGCACGGGCGGTGCCAAGCGGCCCCTAAGTTTAACCGAATGGAAGCTCCGGGGGAGGAGGACGGGCGTGTGTCACAGTTAAGCCAAATTGGAGCACCTCTTCTGCCCGGGCACGAGCGGAGCGCGAGGCTGTCAGTTATGAATGTATAAATGAATAAATAAATAAAGAATGCCACCTTTCATTTCACAGGGCACACCGGACGGCGTACCAGCAGGTAAAAGTCGGAGTAATTAAATAAATACAAAAAGAATGGCTGGGGAATAAAAAAATAATACGTTTTAATAATAATTTGGTTTTTTTGTTATAACATGAATTTCACTCTCTCTCTCCCCGTATATATATATATATATATATATATATATATATATATATATATATATTTATATATTTATTATATATATTGTATATTTTTTTTAAGCATTTTTGAAGGTGCGCCGCTACTTCGCGGATTTTCAGTTTTCGCGGGTGGTCTCGGTCCCCATTAACCGCGATAACCGAGGGTTCACTGTACTCCATAAAATTTACAAAAAGCGAGGTGAAACACTCAACCAGAGCTGCTTTTTTTTAACATTTCTCGAGGGCCATGGCGAGCCATTTCAAAAAAGCTGCACAACTAACGTATAAAATATTGATAAATTTGCTCGGCCTGATGTGTGTGTAAAGTTTTACGAGTTGTCGTTCATATTTAGAACCTCATAATCAGCTTTGTTTTATTGCTGAACAGTGCAATGCCACTCCCACAACTTTTCACGAAAAATCACGAATTTCGTATTGTGACATCCTCATGGCCGAAACAGTCATCCGAGCATATATGAGGGCGACCTTGTTGAGTTGCACGGAGAAAAACATCCAAGAAAATAACTTGTATTAGCTTTTACCAGTTGGTGGCGCTACTACTACGATGTAAAATAAGTTGGTAGATGTCTTCAGGGCTGAAGTATCCTCAAATGTGTACAACTTCGAGAAGATAGGATCATCTGAGTCATGTTGCCGGAGCTTTTGTTGCCACAGAGTACAATCGGACTTTTCAGCACCTTAATAGCCACGCCTTTTGCCAAAACGTCACAAAATTCGGCAGAGAGTAAGATCATTGTCTTAAGTCTTTTCTGACTAATTTTCAGTCGGATTCGTCAAAAGGGCACCATGCAGTACGTGAAAATTAAAATAAAAACAAATTTTTGATTCCACTTGGCGGCACTGTGTGTATAACAAAATAATAACATTAAGATGTCTTCAGGTCGGGACGTTTTATTTACAGGTGAAGGTTTGGATTTTTAGGAGCATGTGCAGGGGAGTTATTAAGCATTCATTTATTTGTATTAGGTTCATTTTGTCTTCTTATTATTGATATTTGACTGATTCATTAAAAGCAGACAATTATGTTTTAGGTTAATTTTTTACCTGACATGTTTCGGCGAGTCTTTCGCCTTCTTCAGAGTGTCGCATGATGGTGTCTTGAGCTGATGTTCCATGAGGGTGTGACTTACCTGTCAAAAAAATGAAAAATCAGAGCAGTAAAAGAACAAGCACAACATGAACATTACAAATCAGCAATCACTGACCACTGCAAAAGGGAAAACCACATCATGGACCGGGAGAAGGGCAGGGTCATCCGCACCGAAGAGAACAAACAACAGCGCTGGATCAGAGAGGCCATTGAGATCTGCAAGCGAGGCATAAAAACCATGAACAGAGACAAGGGAGCCTTCATCCTCTCTACCACCTGGAGCAGCATTTTGGCGGAGTGAACGGACAGCGGGGGGCGTGACTTGCCTTCATTCTTGTGACAGGTAAGTCACGCCCTCATGGAACATCAGCTGATAAAGACGGGCCACAAGACACCATCATGTGACACTCTGAAGAAGGCGAAAGACTTTCGTATTGTGACATCCTCAAGGCCTAAACACTCATCCGAGCAAATGTAAGGTAGATTTTGTTAACCTGCCCGGAGAAAAAAATCAACGAAAATGATTTGTATTTGTTTTAACCAGTTGGTGGCGCTACCACTGCGATCAAAAATAAGTTGGCAGCCGTCTTCAGGGCCTGAATATCCTCAAATGTGAAAAATTTCGAGAAGATGGATCATCTGAATCATTTTGCAGGAACTTTTGTTGCCACGGAGAATAATCAGACTCTGCGGCACCGTAATAGCCACGCCCTTCGAAGGAAAGTCACAAAAATAGGGATAGAGTAAGATCAATGTCTTGAGTCTTTTCTAGCCAATTTTCAATCAGATTCGTTAAAAGGGCACCGTGCAGTACGTCAAAATGTAAAAAATGATATTGATTGGCGCAAGGTGTATAACTGAATATAAACATATAGATGTCTTCAGGTACAGACTCTTTATGTACATGTGAAGTTTTGGATTTTTAGCAGCATGTGCAGGAGAGTTATTAAGCATTTTGTCCATTGCGGCGAAGGAAATCTTAAGTGAAAACTTTGATGCCCCGCCCCCGTCATATAGTATTTCGGAAACAAAAAATTTTAGCCCCAGTGTTTGTGCCAGGTCTTCAGATGCTACAGACAGAATTTTAAGGCAATCAGATGAAGCCTTTAGGATCAGGGTGCAAAAGAATGACCCCTGTAAACATGCAAAAAAGGGCAAAAGTCGGACTTTCAAAAATTCATAACTCACTTCCTGTTCATATTAGACGTTAAAATATCAAATTTTTCGCCATGCCCGATGAGACTGCCAAGTTTGGTGAGTTTTTGTGCATGTTTCGGGGGTCAAAAATGCGATCGAACAATCGGAAAAATAATAATAATAATAATTTCTACAAAAACAATAGGGACTTCGCAGCGGTCGCTGCTCAGGCCCTAATAATAATAATAATAATAATAATAAAAGTAATAATATTTTCTACAAAAACAATAGGGACCTCGCCGCGGTCGCTGCTCGGGCCCCAATAATAATTTCTACACAAAGTCCATTGTGGTGACCCGCCCCCTTTTAAGTAAATTCAAAATGGCCGACTTCCTGTAAAACCTAGCTCATTGCTCCGAGAGACTTTTTTGTAGGTCTTGGTCTTATACATACAGTGAACCCTCGCTACTTCGCGGTTCACCTTTCGCGGGTTCAGTGCTTCGCGGGTCTAAAAAATATTCGGGGGCATTGTAGTTTCGCCGAGCGGCACGACGGGGCGCTGGAGCGGTTAGACGGCCGGCATGCGCCGAAGAAGAGCGTGGGCGAAGAGGAGAGTGGACGAAGAAGAGCACGTTCCCCCGGACACGATCGGTGGCGACGTTTCGCGCGGTTCGGACCGTACCAGAGCTCCGGCCAGCGTGCGTGGCAGTTAAGTCGTAGAGGAGCACCTTCCCCGGGCACGGGCGGTGCCAAGCGGCCCCTAAGTTTAACCGAATGGAAGCTCCGGAGGAGGAGGGCATGCTCGCGTCACACTAAGCCGAAGAGGAGCACCTTCCCCGGGCACGGGCGGTTCCAAGCGGCCCCTAAGTTTAACCGAATGGAAGCTCCGGAGGAGGAGGGCATGCTCGCGTCACAGTAAGCCGAAGAGGAGCACCTTCCCCGGGCACGGGCGGTGCCAAGCGGCCCCTAAGTTTAACCGAATGGAAGCTCCGGGGGAGGAGGACGGGCGTGTGTCACAGTTAAGCCAAATTGGAGCACCTCTTCTGCCCGGGCACGAGCGGAGCGCGAGGCTGTCAGTTATGAATGAATAAATGAATAAATAAATAAAGAATGCCACCTTTCATTTCAGAGGGCACACCGGACGGCGTACCAGCAGGTAAAAGTCGGAGTAATTAAATAAATACAAAAAGAATGGCTGGGGAATAAAAAAATAATACGTTTTAATAATAATTTGTTTTTTTTGTTATAACATGAATTTCACTCTCTCTCTCCCCGTATATATATATATATATATATATATATATATATATATATTTATTATATATATTGTATATTTTTTTTAAGCATTTTTGAAGGTGCGCCGCTACTTCGCGGATTTTCAGTTTTCGCGGATGGTCTCGGTCCCCATTAACCGCGATAACAGAGAGTTCACTGTACTCCATAAAATTTACAAAAAGCGAGGTGAAACATTCAACCAGAGCTGCTTTTTTTTAACATTTCTCGAGGGCCATGGCGAGCCATTTCAAAAAAGCTGCACAACTAACGTATAAAATATTGATAAATTTGCTCGGCCTGATGTGTGTGTAAAGTTTTACGAGTTGTCGTTCATATTTAGAACCTCATAATCAGCTTTGTTTTATTGCCGAACAGTGCAATGCCACTCCCACAACTTTTCACGAAAAATCACGAATTTCGTATTGTGACATCCTCATGGCCGAAACAGTCATCCGAGCATATATGAGGGCGACCTTGTTGAGTTGCACGGAGAAAAACATCCAAGAAAATAACTTGTATTAGCTTTTACCAGTTGGTGGCGCTACTACTACGATGTAAAATAAGTTGGTAGATGTCTTCAGGGCTGAGGTATCCTCAAATGTGTACAACTTCGAGAAGATAGGATCATCTGAGTCATGTTGCCGGAGCTTTTGTTGCCACAGAGTACAATCGGACTTTTCAGCACCTTAATAGCCACGCCTTTTGCCAAAACGTCACAAAATTCGGCAGAGAGTAAGATCATTGTCTTGAGTCTTTTCTGACTAATTTTCAGTCGGATTTGTCAAAAGGGCACCGTGCAGTACGTGAAAATTAAAATAAAAACAAATTTTTGATTCCACTTGGCGGCACTGTGTGTATAACAAAATAATAACATTAAGATGTCTTCAGGTCGGGACGTTTTATTTACAGGTGAAGGTTTGGATTTTTAGGAGCATGTGCAGGGGAGTTATTAAGCATTCGTTTATTTGTATTAGGTTCATTTTGTCTTCTTATTATTGATATTTGACTGATTCATTAAAAGCAGACAATTATGTTTTAGGTAAATTTTTTACCTGACATGTTTCGGCGAGTCTTTCGCCTTCTTCAGAGTGTCGCATGATGGTGTCTTGAGACCCGTCTTTATCAGCTGATGTTCCATGAGGGTGTGACTTACCTGTCAAAAAAATGAAAAATCAGAGCAGTCAAAGAACAAGCACAACATGAACATTACAAATCTGCAATCACTGACCACTGCAAAAGGGAAAACCACATCATGGACCGGGAGAAGGGCAGGGTCATCCGCACCGAAGAGAACAAACAACAGCGCTGGATCAGAGAGGCCATTGAGATCTGCAAGCGAGGCATAAAAACCATGAACAGAGACAAGGGAGCCTTCATCCTCTCTACCACCTGGAGCAGCATTTTGGCGGAGTGAACGGACAGCGGGGGGCGTGACTTGCCTTCATTCTTGTGACAGGTAAGTCACGCCCTCATGGAACATCAGCTGATAAAGACGGGCCACAAGACACCATCATGTGACACTCTGAAGAAGGCGAAAGACTTTCGTATTGTGACATCCTCAAGGCCTAAACACTCATCCGAGCAAATGTAAGGTAGATTTTGTTAACCTGCCCGGAGAAAAAAATCAACGAAAATAATTTGTATTTGTTTTAACCAGTTGGTGGCGCTACCACTGCGATCAAAAATAAGTTGGCAGCCGTCTTCAGGGCCTGAATATCCTCAAATGTGAAAAATTTCGAGAAGATGGATCATCTGAATCATTTTGCAGGAACTTTTGTTGCCACGGAGAATAATCAGACTCTGCGGCACCGTAATAGCCACGCCCTTCGAAGGAAAGTCACAAAAATAGGGATAGAGTAAGATCAATGTCTTGAGTCTTTTCTAGCCAATTTTCAATCAGATTCGTTAAAAGGGCACCGTGCAGTACGTCAAAATGTAAAAAATGATATTGATTGGCGCAAGGTGTATAACTGAATATAAACATATAGATGTCTTCAGGTACAGACTCTTTATGTACATGTGAAGTTTTGGATTTTTAGCAGCATGTGCAGGAGAGTTATTAAGCATTTTGTCCATTGCGGCGAAGGATATCTTAAGTGAAAACTTTGATGCCCCGCCCCCGTCATATAGTATTTTGGAAACAAAAAATTTTAGCCCCAGTGTTTGTGCCAGGTCTTCAGATGCTACAGACAGAATTTTAAGGCAATCAGATGAAGCCTTTAGGATCAGGGTGCAAAAGAATGACCCCTGTAAACATGCAAAAAAGGGCAAAAGTCGGACTTTCAAAAATTCATAACTCACTTCCTGTTCATATTAGACGTTAAAATATCAAATTTTTCGCCATGCCCGATGAGACTGCCAAGTTTGGTGAGTTTTTGTGCATGTTTCGGGGGTCAAAAATGCGATCGAACAATCGGAAAAATAATAATAATAATAATTTCTACAAAAACAATAGGGACTTCGCAGCGGTCGCTGCTCAGGCCCTAATAATAATAATAATAATAATAATAAAAGTAATAATATCTTCTACAAAAACAATAGGGACCTCGCCGCGGTCGCTGCTCGGGCCCCAATAATAATTTCTACACAAAGTCCATTGTGGTGACCCGCCCCCTTTTAAGTAAATTCAAAATGGCCGACTTCCTGTAAAACCTAGCTCATTGCTCCAAGAGACTTTTTTGTAGGTCTTGGTCTTATACATACAGTGAACCCTCGCTACTTCGCGGTTCACCTTTCGCGGGTTCAGTGCTTCGCGGGTCTAAAAAATATTCGGGGGCATTGTAGTTTCGCCGAGCGGCACGACGGGGCGCTGGAGCGGTTAGACGGCCGGCGTGCGCCGAAGAAGAGCGTGGGCGAAGAGGAGAGTGGACGAAGAAGAGCACGTTCCCCCGGACACGATCGGTGGCGACGTTTCGCGCGGTTCGGACCGTACCAGAGCTCCGGCCAGCGTGCGTGGCAGTTAAGCCGTAGAGGAGCACCTTCCCCGGGCACGGGCGGTGCCAAGCGGCCCCTACGTTTAACCGAATGGAAGCTCCGGAGGAGGAGGGCATGCTCGCGTCACAGTAAGCCGAAGAGGAGCACCTTCCCCGGGCACGGGCGGTGCCAAGCGGCCCCTAAGTTTAACCGAATGGAAGCTCCGGGGGAGGAGGACGGGCGTGTGTCACAGTTAAGCCAAATTGGAGCACCTCTTCTGCCCGGGCACGAGCGGAGCGCGAGGCTGTCAGTTATGAATGAATAAATGAATAAATAAATAAAGAATGCCACCTTTCATTTCACAGGGCACACCGGACGGCGTACCAGCAGGTAAAAGTCGGAGTAATTAAATAAATACAAAAAGAATGGCTGGGGAATAAAAAAACAATACGTTTTAATAATAATTTGGTTTTTTTGTTATAACATGAATTTCACTCTCTCTCTCCCCGTATATATATATATATATATATATATATATATATATATATATATATATATATATTTATATATTTATTATATATATTGTATATTTTTTTTAAGCATTTTTGAAGGTGCGCCGCTACTTCGCGGATTTTCAGTTTTCGCGGATGGTCTCGGTCCCCATTAACCGCGATAACCGAGGGTTCACTGTACTCCATAAAATTTACAAAAAGCGAGGTGAAACACTCAACCAGAGCTGCTTTTTTTTAACATTTCTCGAGGGCCATGGCGAGCCATTTCAAAAAAGCTGCACAACTAACGTATAAAATATTGATAAATTTGCTCGGCCTGATGTGTGTGTAAAGTTTTACGAGTTGTCGTTCATATTTAGAACCTCATAATCAGCTTTGTTTTATTGCCGAACAGTGCAATGCCACTCCCACAACTTTTCACGAAAAATCACGAATTTCGTATTGTGACATCCTCATGGCCGAAACAGTCATCCGAGCATATATGAGGGCGACCTTGTTGAGTTGCACGGAGAAAAACATCCAAGAAAATAACTTGTATTAGCTTTTACCAGTTGGTGGCGCTACTACTACGATGTAAAATAAGTTGGTAGATGTCTTCAGGGCTGAAGTATCCTCAAATGTGTACAACTTCGAGAAGATAGGATCATCTGAGTCATGTTGCCGGAGCTTTTGTTGCCACAGAGTACAATCGGACTTTTCAGCACCTTAATAGCCACGCCTTTTGCCAAAACGTCACAAAATTCGGCAGAGAGTAAGATCATTGTCTTGAGTCTTTTCTGACTCATTTTCAGTCGGATTCGTCAAAAGGGCACCGTGCAGTACGTGAAAATTAAAATAAAAACAAATTTTTGATTCCACTTGGCGGCACTGTGTGTATAACAAAATAATAACATTAAGATGTCTTCAGGTCGGGACGTTTTATTTACAGGTGAAGGTTTGGATTTTTAGGAGCATGTGCAGGGGAGTTATTAAGCATTCATTTATTTGTATTAGGTTCATTTTGTCTTCTTATTATTGATATTTGACTGATTCATTAAAAGCAGACAATTATGTTTTAGGTTAATTTTTTACCTGACATGTTTCGGCGAGTCTTTCGCCTTCTTCAGAGTGTCGCATGATGGTGTCTTGAGACCCGTCTTTATCAGCTGATGTTCCATGAGGGTGTGACTTACCTGTCAAAAAAATGAAAAATCAGAGCAGTAAAAGAACAAGCACAACATGAACATTACAAATCAGCAATCACTGACCACTGCAAAAGGGAAAACCACATCATGGACCGGGAGAAGGGCAGGGTCATCCGCACCGAAGAGAACAAACAACAGCGCTGGATCAGAGAGGCCATTGAGATCTGCAAGCGAGGCATAAAAACCATGAACAGAGACAAGGGAGCCTTCATCCTCTCTACCACCTGGAGGAGCATTTTGGCGGAGTGAACGGACAGCGGGGGGCGTGACTTGCCTTCATTCTTGTGACAGGTAAGTCACGCCCTCATGGAACATCAGCTGATAAAGACGGGCCACAAGACACCATCATGTGACACTCTGAAGAAGGCGAAAGACTTACGTATTGTGACATCCTCAAGGCCTAAACACTCATCCGAGCAAATGTAAGGTAGATTTTGTTAACCTGCCCGGAGAAAAAAATCAACGAAAATAATTTGTATTTGTTTTAACCAGTTGGTGGCGCGACCACTGCGATCAAAAATAAGTTGGCAGCCGTCTTCAGGGCCTGAATATCCTCAAATGTGAAAAATTTCGAGAAGATGGATCATCTGAATCATTTTGCAGGAACTTTTGTTGCCACGGAGAATAATCAGACTCTGCGGCACCGTAATAGCCACGCCCTTCGAAGGAAAGTCACAAAAATAGGGATAGAGTAAGATCAATGTCTTGAGTCTTTTCTAGCCAATTTTCAATCAGATTCGTTAAAAGGGCACCGTGCAGTACGTCAAAATGTAAAAAATGATATTGATTGGCGCAAGGTGTATAACTGAATATAAACATATAGATGTCTTCAGGTACAGACTCTTTATGTACATGTGAAGTTTTGGATTTTTAGCAGCATGTGCAGGAGAGTTATTAAGCATTTTGTCCATTGCGGCGAAGGAAATCTTAAGTGAAAACTTTGATGCCCCGCCCCCGTCATATAGTATTTCGGAAACAAAAAATTTTAGCCCCAGTGTTTGTGCCAGGTCTTCAGATGCTACAGACAGAATTTTAAGGCAATCAGATGAAGCCTTTAGATCAGGGTGCAAAAGAATGACCCCTGTAAACATGCAAAAAAGGGCAAAAGTCGGACTTTCAAAAATTCATAACTCAATTCCTGTTCATATTAGACGTTAAAATATCAAATTTTTCGTCATGCCCGATGAGACTGCCAAGTTTGGTGAGTTTTTGTGCATGTTTCGGGGGTCAAAAATGCGATCGAACAATCGGAAAAATAATAATAATAATAATTTCTACAAAAACAATAGGGACTTCGCAGCGGTCGCTGCTCAGGCCCTAATAATAATAATAATAATAATAATAAAAGTAATAATATTTTCTACAAAAACAATAGGGACCTCGCCGCGGTCGCTGCTCGGGCCCCAATAATAATTTCTACACAAAGTCCATTGTGGTGACCCGCCCCCTTTTAAGTAAATTCAAAATGGCCGACTTCCTGTAAAACCTAGCTCATTGCTCCAAGAGACTTTTTTGTAGGTCTTGGTCTTATACATACAGTGAACCCTCGCTACTTCGCGGTTCACCTTTCGCGGGTTCAGTGCTTCGCGGGTCTAAAAAATATTCGGGGGCATTGTAGTTTCGCCGAGCGGCACGACGGGGCGCTGGAGCGGTTAGACGGCCGGCGTGCGCCGAAGAAGAGCGTGGGCGAAGAGGAGAGTGGACGAAGAAGAGCACGTTCCCCCGGACACGATCGGTGGCGACGTTTCGCGCGGTTCGGACCGTACCCGAGCTCCGGCCGGCGTGCGTGGCAGTTAAGCCGTAGAGGAGCACCTTCCCCGGGCACGGGCGGTTCCAAGCGGCCCCTAAGTTTAACCGAATGGAAGCTCCGGAGGAGGAGGGCATGCTCGCGTCACAGTAAGCCGAAGAGGAGCACCTTCCCCGGGCACGGGCGGTGCCAAGCGGCCCCTAAGTTTAACCGAATGGAATCTCCGGGGGAGGAGGACGGGCGTGTGTCACAGTTAAGCCAAATTGGAGCACCTCTTCTGCCCGGGCACGAGCGGAGCGCGAGGCTGTCAGTTATGAATGAATAAATGAATAAATAAATAAAGAATGCCACCTTTCATTTCACAGGGCACACCGGACGGCGTACCAGCAGGTAAAAGTCGGAGTAATTAAATAAATACAAAAAGAATGGCTGGGGAATAAAAAAATAATACGTTTTAATAATAATTTGGTTTTTTTGTTATAACATGAATTTCACTCTCTCTCTCCCCGTATATATATATATATATATATATATATATATATATATATATATATATATATATATATATATATATATTTATATATTTATTGTATATATTGTATATTTTTTTTAAGCATTTTTTAAGGTGCGCCGCTACTTCGCGGATTTTCAGTTTTCGCGGGTGGTCTCGGTCCCCATTAACCGCGATAACCGAGGGTTCACTGTACTCCATTAAATTTACAAAAAGCGAGGTGAAACACTCAACCAGAGCTGCTTTTTTTTAACATTTCTCGAGGGCCATGGCGAGCCATTTCAAAAAAGCTGCACAACTAACGTATAAAATATTGATAAATTTGCTCGGCCTGATGTGTGTGTAAAGTTTTACGAGTTGTCGTTCATATTTAGAACCTCATATTCAGCTTTGTTTTATTGCCGAACAGTGCAATGCCACTCCCACAACTTTCACGAAAAATCACAAATTTCGTATTGTGACATCCTCATGGCCGAAACAGTCATCCGAGCATATATGAGGGCGACCTTGTTGAGTTGCACGGAGAAAAACATCCAAGAAAATAACTTGTATTAGCTTTTACCAGTTGGTGGCGCTACTACTACAATGTAAAATAAGTTGGTAGATGTCTTCAGGGCTGAAGTATCCTCAAATGTGTACAACTTCGAGAAGATAGGATCATCTGAGTCATGTTGCCGGAGCTTTTGTTGCCACAGAGTACAATCGGACTTTTCAGCACCTTAATAGCCACGCCTTTTGCCAAAACGTCACAAAATTCGGCAGAGAGTAAGATCATTGTCTTGAGTCTTTTCTGACTAATTTTCAGTCGGATTCGTCAAAAGGGCACCGTGCAGTACGTGAAAATTAAAATAAAAAAAATTTTTTTATTCCACTTGGCGGCACTGTGTGTATAACAAAATAATAACATTAAGATGTCTTCAGGTCGGGACGTTTTATTTACAGGTGAAGGTTTGGATTTTTAGGAGCATGTGCAGGGGAGTTAATAAGCATTCATTTATTTGTATTAGGTTCATTTTGTCTTCTTATTATTGATATTTGACTGATTCATTAAAAGCAGACAATTATGTTTTAGGTTAATTTTTTACCTGACATGTTTCGGCGAGTCTTTCGCCTTCTTCAGAGTGTCGCATGATGGTGTCTTGAGACCCGTCTTTATCAGCTGATGTTCCATGAGGGTGTGACTTACCTGTCAAAAAAATGAAAAAATCAGAGCAGTAAAAGAACAAGCACAACATGAACATTACAAATCAGCAATCACTGACCACTGCAAAAGGGAAAACCACATCATGGACCGGGAGAAGGGCAGGGTCATCCGCACAGAAGAGAACAAACAACAGCGCTGGATCAGAGAGGCCATTGAGATCTGCAAGCGAGGCATAAAAACCATGAACAGAGACAAGGGAGCCTTCATCCTCTCTACCACCTGGACCAGCATCTTGGCGGAGTGAACGGACAGCGGGGGGCGTGACTTGCCTTCATTCTTGTGACAGGTAAGTCACGCCCTCATGGAACATCAGCTGATAAAGACGGGTCACAAGACAGCATCATGTGACACTCTGAAGAAGGCGAAAGACTTTTGTATTGTGACATGCTCAAGGCCTAAACACTCATCCGAGCAAATATAAGGTAGATTTTGTTCACCTGCCCGGAGAAAAACATCAACGAAAATAATTTGTATTTGTTTTAACCAGTTGGTGGCGCTACCACTGCGATCAAAAATAAGTTGGCAGCCGTCTTCAGGGCCTGAATATCCTCAAATGTGAAAAATTTCGAGAAGATGGATCATCTGAATCATTTTGCAGGAACTTTTGTTGCCACGGAGAATAATCAGACTCTGCGGCACCGTAATAGCCACGCCCTTCGAAGGAAAGTCACAAAAATAGGGATAGAGTAAGATCAATGTCTTGAGTCTTTTCTAGCCAATTTTCAATCAGATTCGTTAAAAGGGCACCGTGCAGTACGTCAAAATGTAAAAAATGATATTGATTGGCGCAAGGTGTATAACTGAATATAAACATATAGATGTCTTCAGGTACAGACTTTTTATGTACATGTGAAGTTTTGGATTTTTAGCAGCATGTGCAGGAGAGTTATTAAGCATTTTGTCCATTGCGGCGAAGGAAATCTTAAGTGAAAACTTTGAAGCCCCGCCCCCGTCATATAGTATTTCGGAAACAAAAAATTTTAGCCCCAGTGTTTGTCCCAGGTCTTCAGATGCTACAGACAGAATTTTAAGGCAATCAGATGAAGCCTTTAGGATCAGGGTGCAAAAGAATGACCCCTGTAAACATGCAAAAAAGGGCAAAAGTCGGACTTTCAAAAATTCATAACTCACTTCCTGTTCATATTAGACGTTAAAATATCAAATTTTTCGCCATGCCCGATGAGACTGCCAAGTTTGGTGAGTTTTTGTGCATGTTTCGGGGGTCAAAAATGCGATCGAACAATCGGAAAAATAATAATAATAATAATTTCTACAAAAACAATAGGGACTTCGCAGCGGTCGCTGCTCAGGCCCAAATAATAATAATAATAATATTAATAATAATGAAAGTAATAATATTTTCTACAAAAACAATAGGGACCTCGCAGCCGTCGCAGCTCGGGCCCTAATAACAATTTCTAGAAAAACAATAGGGACCTCGCAGCGGTCACTGCTCGGGCCCTAATAATAATAATAATAAAAATAATAATAATTTCCACAAAAACAATGGGGACCTCGGAGCGGTCGCTGCTCAGGCCCTAATAATAATTTCTACAAAAACAATAGGGACCTCGCCGCCGTCGCTGCTCGGGCCCCAATAATAATTTCTACACAAAGTCCATTGTGGTGACCCGCCCCCTTTTAAGTAAATTCAAAATGGCCGACTTCCTGTAAAACCTAGCTCATTGCTCCAAGAGACTTTTTTGTAGGTCTTGGTCTTATACATACAGTGAACCCTCGCTACTTCGCGGTTCACCTTTCGCGGGTTCAGTGCTTCGCGGGTCTAAAAAATATTCGGGGGCATTGTAGTTTCGCCGAGCGGCACGACGGGGCGCTGGAGCGGTTAGACGGCCGGCGTGCGCCGAAGAAGAGCGTGGGCGAAGAGGAGAGTGGACGAAGAAGAGCACGTTCTCCCGGACACGATCGGTGGCGACGTTTCGCGCGGTTCGGACCGTACCAGAGCTCCGGCCGGCGTGCGTGGCAGTTAAGCCGTAGAGGAGCACCTTCCCCGGGCACGGGCGGTGCCAAGCGGCCCCTAAGTTTAACCGAATGGAAGCTCCGGAGGAGGAGGGCATGCTCGCGTCACAGTAAGCCGAAGAGGAGCACCTTCCCCGGGCACGGGCGGTTCCAAGCGGCCCCTAAGTTTAACTGAATGGAAGCTCCGGAGGAGGAGGGCATTCTCGCGTCACAGTAAGCCGAAGAGGAGCACCTTCCCCGGGCACGGGCGGTGCCAAGCGGCCCCTAAGTTTAACCGAATGGAAGTTCCGGGGGAGGAGGGCGGGCGTGTGTCACAGTTAAGCCGAATTGGAGCACCTCTTCCGCCCGGGCACGAGCGGAGCGCGAGGCTGTCAGTGATGAATGAATAAATGAATAAATAAATAAAGAATGCCACCTTTCATTTCACAGGGCACACCGGACGGCGTACCAGCAGGTAAAAGTCGGAGTAATTAAATAAATACAAAAAGAATGGCTGGGGAATAAAAAAATAATACGTTTTAATAATAATTTGGTTTTTTTGTTATAACATGAATTTCACTCTCTCTCTCCCCGTATATATATATATATATATATATATATATATATATATATATATATATATATATATATATATATATATTTATTATATATATTGTATATTTTTTTTAAGCATTTTTGAAGGTGCGCCGCTACTTCGCGGATTTTCAGTTTTCGCGGGTGGTCTCGGTCCCCATTAACCGCGATAACCGAGGGTTCACTGTACTCCATAAAATTTACAAAAAGCGAGGTGAAACACTCAATCAGGGCTGCTTTTTTGAACATTTCTCAAGGGCCATGGCGAGCCATTTAAAAAAAGCTGCACAACTAACGTATAAAATATTGATAAATTTGCTCGGCCTGATGTGTGTGTAAAGTTTCACGAGTTGTCGTTCATATTTAGAACCTCATAATCAGCGTTGTTTTATTGCCGAACAGTGCAATGCCACTCCCACAACTTTTCACGAAAAAGGACTAATTTCGTATTGTGACATCCTCATGGCCGAAACAGTCATCCGAGCATATATGAGGGCGACCTTGTTGAGTTGCACGGAGAAAAACATCCAAGAAAATAACTTGTATTAGCTTTTACCAGTTGGTGGCGCTACTACTACGATGAAAAATAAGTCGGTAGATGTCTTCAGGGCTGAAGTATCCTCAAATGTGTACAACTTCGAGAAGATAGGATCATCTGAGTCATGTTGCCGGAGCTTTTGTTGCCACAGAGTACAATCGGACTTTTCAGCACCGTAATAGCCACGCCTTTTGCCAAAACGTCACAAAATTCGGCAGAGAGTAAGATCATTGTCTTGAGTCTTTTCTGACTAATTTTCAGTCGGATTCGTCAAAAGGGCACCGTGCAGTACGTGAAAATTAAAATAAAAACAAATTTTTGATTCCACTTGGCGGCGCTGTGTGTATAACAAAATAATAACATTAAGATGTCTTCAGGTCGGGACGTTTTATTTACAGGTGAAGGTTTGGATTTTTAGGAGCATGTGCAGGGGAGTTATTAAGCATTCATTTATTTGTATTAGGTTCATTTTGTCTTCTTATTATTGATATTTGACTGATTCATTAAAAGCAGACAATTATGTTTTAGGTTAATTTTTTACCTGACATGTTTCGGCGAGTCTTTTGCCTTCTTCAGAGTGTCGCATGATGGTGTCTTGAGACCCGTCTTTATCAGCTGATGTTCCATGAGGGTGTGACTTACCTGTCAAAAAAATTAAAAAATCAGAGCAGTAAAAGAACAAGCACAACATGAACATTACAAATCAGCAATCACTGACCGCTGCAAAAGGGAAAACCACATCATGGACCGGGAGAAGGGCAGGGTCATCCGCACCGAAGAGAATAAACAACAGCGCTGGATCAGAGAGGCCATTGAGATCTGCAAGCGAGGCATAAAAACCATGAACAGAGACAAGGGAGCCTTCATCCTCTCTACCACCTGGAGCAGCATTTTGGCGGAGTGAACGGACAGCGGGGGGCGTGACTTGCCTTCATTCTTGTGACAGGTAAGTCACGCCCTCATGGAACATCAGCTGATAAAGACGGGCCACAAGACACCATCATGTGACACTCTGAAGAAGGCGAAAGACTTTCGTATTGTGACATCCTCAAGGCCTAAACACTCATCCGAGCAAATGTAAGGTAGATTTTGTTAACCTGCCCGGAGAAAAAAATCAACGAAAATAATTTGTATTTGTTTTAACCAGTTGGTGGCGCTACCACTGCGATCAAAAATAAGTTGGCAGCCGTCTTCAGGGCCTGAATATCCTCAAATGTGAAAAATTTCGAGAAGATGGATCATCTGAATCATTTTGCAGGAACTTTTGTTGCCACGGAGAATAATCAGACTCTGCGGCACCGTAATAGCCACGCCCTTCGAAGGAAAGTCACAAAAATAGGGATAGAGTAAGATCAATGTCTTGAGTCTTTTCTAGCCAATTTTCAATCAGATTCGTTAAAAGGGCACCGTGCAGTACGTCAAAATGTAAAAAATGATATTGATTGGCGCAAGGTGTATAACTGAATATAAACATATAGATGTCTTCAGGTACAGACTCTTTATGTACATGTGAAGTTTTGGATTTTTAGCAGCATGTGCAGGAGAGTTATTAAGCATTTTGTCCATTGCGGCGAAGGAAATCTTAAGTGAAAACTTTGATGCCCCGCCCCCGTCATATAGTATTTCGGAAACAAAAAATATTAGCCCCAGTGTTTGTCCCAGGTCTTCAGAAGCTACAGACAGAATTTTAAGGCAATCAGATGAAGCCTTTAGGATCAGGGTGCAAAAGAATGACCCCTGTAAACATGCAAAAAAGGGCAAAAGTCGGACTTTCAAAAATTCATAACTCACTTCTTGTTCATATTAGACATTAAAATATCAAATTTTTCGCCATGCCCGATGAGACTGCCAACTTTGGTGAGTTTTTGTGCATGTTTCGGGGGTCAAAAATGCGATCGAACAATCGGAAAAATAATAATAATAATAATTTCTACAAAAACAATAGGGACTTCGCAGCGGTCGCTGCTCAGGCCCTAATAATAATAATAATAATTATAATAAAAGTAATAATATTTTCTACAAAAACAATAGGGACCTCGCCGCGGTCGCTGCTCGGGCCCCAATAATAATTTCTACACAAAGTCCATTGTGGTGACCCGCCCCCTTTTAAGTAAATTCAAAATGGCCGACTTCCTGTAAAACCTAGCTCATTGCTCCAAGAGACTTTTTTGTAGGTCTTGGTCTTATACATACAGTGAACCCTCGCTACTTCGCGGTTCACCTTTCGCGGGTTCAGTGCTTCGCGGGTCTAAAAAATATTCGGGGGCATTGTAGTTTCGCCGAGCGGCACGACGGGGCGCTGGAGCGGTTAGACGGCCGGCGTGCGCCGAAGAAGAGCGTGGGCGAAGAGGAGAGTGGACGAAGAAGAGCACGTTCCCCCGGACACGATCGGTGGCGACGTTTCGCGCGGTTCGGACCGTACCAGAGCTCCGGCCAGCGTGCGTGGCAGTTAAGCCGTAGAGGAGCACCTTCCCCGGGCACGGGCGGTGCCAAGCGGCCCCTAAGTTTAACCGAATGGAAGCTCCGGAGGAGGAGGGCATGCTCGCGTCACAGTAAGCCGAAGAGGAGCACCTTCCCCGGGCACGGGCGGTTCCAAGCGGCCCCTAAGTTTAACCGAATGGAAGCTCCGGAGGAGGAGGGCATGCTCGCGTCACAGTAAGCCGAAGAGGAGCACCTTCCCCGGGCACGGGCGGTTCCAAGCGGCCCCTAAGTTTAACCGAATGGAAGCTCCGGAGGAGGAGGGCATGCTCGCGTCACAGTAAGCCGAAGAGGAGCACCTTCCCCGGGCACGGGCGGTGCCAAGCGGCCCCTAAGTTTAACCGGGGGAGGAGGACGGGCGTGTGTCACAGTTAAGCCAAATTGGAGCACCTCTTCTGCCCGGGCACGAGCGGAGCGCGAGGCTGTCAGTTATGAATGAATAAATGAATAAATAAATAAAGAATGCCACCTTTCATTTCACAGGGCACACCGGACGGCGTACCAGCAGGTAAAAGTCGGAGTAATTAAATAAATACAAAAAGAATGGCTGGGGAATAAAAAAATAATACGTTTTAATAATAATTTGGTTTTTTTGTTATAACATGAATTTCACTCTCTCTCTCCCCGTATATATATTTATATATATATATATATATATATATATATATATATTTATATATTTATTATATATATTGTATATTTTTTTTAAGCATTTTTGAAGGTGCGCCGCTACTTCGCGGATTTTCAGTTTTCGCGGGTGGTCTCGGTCCCCATTAACCGCGATAACCGAGGGTTCACTGTACTCCATAAAATTTACAAAAAGCGAGGTGAAACACTCAACCAGAGCTGCTTTTTTTTAACATTTCTCGAGGGCCATGGCGAGCCATTTCAAAAAAGCTGCACAACTAACTTATAAAATATTGATAAATTTGCTCGGCCTGATGTGTGTGTAAAGTTTTACGAGTTGTCGTTCATATTTAGAACCTCATAATCAGCTTTGTTTTATTGCCGAACAGTGCAATGCCACTCCCACAACTTTTCACGAAAAATCACGAATTTCGTATTGTGACATCCTCATGGCCGAAACAGTCATCCGAGCATATATGAGGGCGACCTTGTTGAGTTGCACGGAGAAAAACATCCAAGAAAATAACTTGTATTAGCTTTTACCAGTTGGTGGCGCTACTACTACGATGTAAAATAAGTTGGTAGATGTCTTCAGGGCTGAAGTATCCTCAAATGTGTACAACTTCGAGAAGATAGGATCATCTGAGTCATGTTGCCGGAGCTTTTGTTGCCACAAAGTACAATCGGACTTTTCAGCACCTTAATAGCCACGCCTTTTGCCAAAACGTCACAAAATTCGGCAGAGAGTAAGATCATTGTCTTGAGTCTTTTCTGACTAATTTTCAGTCGGATTCGTCAAAAGGGCACCGTGCAGTACGTGAAAATTAAAATAAAAACAAATTTTTGATTCCACTTGGCGGCACTGTGTGTATAACAAAATAATAGCATTAAGATGTCTTCAGGTCGGGACGTTTTATTTACAGGTGAAGGTTTGGATTTTTAGGAGCATGTGCAGGGGAGTTATTAAGCATTCATTTATTTGTATTAGGTTCATTTTGTCTTCTTATTATTGATATTTGACTGATTCATTAAAAGCAGACAATTATGTTTTAGGTTAATTTTTTACCTGACATGTTTCGGCGAGTCTTTCGCCTTCTTCAGAGTGTCGCATGATGGTGTCTTGAGACCCGTCTTTATCAGCTGATGTTCCATGAGGGTGTGACTTACCTGTCAAAAAAATGAAAAATCAGAGCAGTAAAAGAACAAGCACAACATGAACATTACAAATCAGCAATCACTGACCACTGCAAAAGGGAAAACCACATCATGGACCGGGAGAAGGGCAGGGTCATCCGCACCGAAGAGAACAAACAACAGCGCTGGATCAGAGAGGCCATTGAGATCTGCAAGCGAGGCATAAAAACCATGAACAGAGACAAGGGAGCCTTCATCCTCTCTACCACCTGGAGCAGCATTTTGGCGGAGTGAACGGACAGCGGGGGCGTGACTTGCCTTCGTTCTTGTGACAGGTAAGTCACGCCCTCATGGAACATCAGCTGATAAAGACGGGCCACAAGACACCATCATGTGACACTCTGAAGAAGGCAAAAGACTTTCGTATTGTGACATCCTCAAGGCCTAAACACTCATCCGAGCAAATGTAAGGTAGATTTTGTTAACCTGCCCGGAGAAAAAAATCAACGAAAATAATTTGTATTTGTTTTAACCAGTTGGTGGCGCTACCACTGCGATCAAAAATAAGTTGGCAGCCGTCTTCAGGGCCTGAATATCCTCAAATGTGAAAAATTTCGAGAAGATGGATCATCTGAATCATTTTGCAGGAACTTTTGTTGCCACGGAGAATAATCAGACTCTGCGGCACCGTAATAGCCACGCCCTTCGAAGGAAAGTCACAAAAATAGGGATAGAGTAAGATCAATGTCTTGAGTCTTTTCTAGCCAATTTTCAATCAGATTCGTTAAAAGGGCACCGTGCAGTACGTCAAAATGTAAAAAATGATATTGATTGGCGCAAGGTGTATAACTGAATATAAACATATAGATGTCTTCAGGTACAGACTCTTTATGTACATGAATAGAATAGAAATAGAAATCCCTTTATTGTCATTGTACACAAGTGTGCAACGAGATTAGAGGGCTCCCTCTCCAGTGCAATACAACTGTAATACAGACAAATATATAAATTAGATGAATAAATAAGAATGGAATAAGAAGTTTTGGATTTTTAGCAGCATGTGCAGGAGAGTTATTAAGCATTTTGTCCATTGCGGCGAAGGAAATCTTAAGTGAAAACTTTGATGCCCCGCCCCCGTCATATAGTATTTCGGAAACAAAAAATTTTAGCCCCAGTGTTTGTGCCAGGTCTTCAGATGCTCCAGACAGAACTTTAAGGCAATCAGATGAAGCCTTTAGGATCAAGGTGCAAAAGAATGACCCCTGTAAACATGCAAAAAAGGGCAAAAGTCGGACTTTCAAAAATTCATAACTCACTTCCTGTTCATATTAGACGTTAAAAAATATCAAATTTTTCGCCATGCCCGATGAGACTGCCAAGTTTGGTGAGTTTTTGTGCATGTTTCGGGGGTCAAAAATGCGATCGAACAATCGGAAAAATAATAATAATAATAATTTCTACAAAAACAATAGGGACTTCGCAGCGGTCGCTGCTCAGGCCCTAATAATAATAATAATAATATTATTAATAATAAAAGTAATAATATTTTCTACAAAAACAATAGGGACCTCGCAGCCGTCGCAGCTCGGGCCCTAATAACAATTTCTAGAAAAACAATAGGGACCTCGCAGCGGTCACTGCTCGGGCCCTAATAATAATAATAAAAATAATAATAATTTCCACAAAAACAATGGGGACCTCGTAGCGGTCGCTGCTCGGGCCCTAATAATAATTTCTTCAAAAACAATAGGGACCTCGCCGCCGTCGCTGCTCGGGCCCCAATAATAATTTCTACACAAAGTCCATTGTGGTGACCCGCCCCCTTTTAAGTAAATTAAAAATGGCCGACTTCCTGTAAAACCTAGCTCATTGCTCCAAGAGACTTTTTTGTAGGTCTTGGTCTTATACATACAGTGAACCCTCGCTACTTCGCGGTTCACCTTTCGCGGGTTCAGTGCTTCGCGGGTCTAAAAAATATTCGGGGGCATTGTAGTTTCGCCGAGCGGCACGACGGGGCGCTGGAGCAGTTAGACGGCCGGCGTGCGCCGAAGAAGAGCGTGGGCGAAGAGGAGAGTGGACGAAGAAGAGCACGTTCCCCCGGACACGATCGGTGGCGACGTTTCGCGCGGTTTGAACCGTACCAGAGCTCCGGCCGGCGTGCGTGGCAGTTAAGCCGTAGAGGAACACCTTCCCCGGGCACGGGCGGTGCCAAGCGGCCCCTAAGTTTAACCGAATGGAAGCTCCGGAGGAGGAGGGCATGCTCGCGTCACAGTAAGCCGAAGAGGAGCACCTTCCACGGGCACGGGCGGTTCCAAGCGGCCCCTAAGTTTAACCGAATGGAAGCTCCGGAGGAGGAGGGGATGCTCGCGTCACAGTAAGCCGAAGAGGAGCACCTTCCCCGGGCACGGGCGGTTTCAAGCGGCCCCTAAGTTTAACCGAATGGAAGCTCCGGAGGAGGAGGGCATGCTCGCGTCACAGTAAGCCGAAGAGGAGCACCTTCCCCGGGCATGGGCGGTGCCAAGCGGCCCCTAAGTTTAACCGAATGGAAGTTCCGGGGGAGGAGGGCGGGCGTGTGTCACAGTTAAGCCGAATTGGAGCACCTCTTCCGCCCGGGCACGAGCGGAGCGCGAGGCTGTCAGTTATGAATGAATAAATGAATAAATAAATAAAGAATGCCACCTTTCATTTCACAGGGCACACCGGACGGCGTACCATTAGGTAAAAGTCGGAGTAATTAAATAAATACAAAAAGAATGGCTGGGGAATTAAAAAATAATATGTTTTAATAATAATTTGTTTTTTTTTGTTGTAACATGAATTTCACTCTCTCTCTCCCCGTATATATATATATATATATATATATATATATATATATATATATATATATATATATATATATATATATATTTATAAATTTGCTCGGCCTGATGTGTGTGTAAAGTTTCACGAGTTGTCGTTCATATTTACAACCTCATAATCAGCGTTGTTTTATTGCCGAACAGTGCAATGCCACTCCCACAACCTTTCACGAAAAAGGACGAATTTCGTATTGTGACATCCTCATGGCCGAAACAGTAATCCGAGCATATATGAGGGCGACCTTGTTGAGTTGCACGGAGAAAAACATCCAAGAAAATAACTTGTATTAGCTTTTACCAGTTGGTGGCGCTACTACTACGATGAAAAATAAGTTGGTAGAAGTCTTCAGGGCTGAAGTATCCTCAAATGTGTACAACTTCGAGAAGATAGGATCATCTGAGTCATGTTGCCGGAGCTTTTGTTGTCACAAAGTACAATCGGACTTTTCAGCACCGTAATAGCCACGCCTTTTGCCAAAACGTCACAAAATTCGGCAGAGAGTAAGATCATTGTCTTGAGTCTTTTCTGACTAATTTTCAGTCGGATTCGTCAGAAGGGCACCGTGCAGTACGTGAAAATTAAAATAAAAACAAATTTTTGATTCCACTTGGCGGCGCTGTGTGTAAAACAAAATAATAACATTAAGATGTCTTCAGGTCGGGACGTTTTATTTACAGGTGAAGGTTTGGATTTTTAGGAGCATGTGCAGGGGAGTTATTAAGCATTCATTTATTTGTATTAGGTTCATTTTGTCTTCTTATTATTGATATTTGACTGATTCATTAAAAGCAGACATTTATGTTTTAGGTTAATTTTTTACCTGACATGTTTCGGCGAGTCTTTCGCCTTCTTCAGAGTGTCGCATGATGGTGTCTTGAGACCAGTCTTTATCAGCTGATGTTCCATGAGGGTGTGACTTACCTGTCAAAAAAATTAAAAAATCAGAGCAGTAAAAGAACAAGCACAACATGAACATTACAAATCAGCAATCACTGACCACTGCAAAAGGGAAAACCACATCATGGACCGGGAGAAGGGCAGGGTCATCCGCACAGAAGAGAACAAACTACAGCGCTGGATCAGAGAGGCCATTGAGATCTGCAAGCGAGGCATAAAAACCATGAACAGAGACAAGGGAGCCTTCATCCTCTCTACCACCTGGAGCAGCGTCTTGGCGGAGTGAATGGACAGCGGGGGGCGTGACTTGCCTTCATTCTTGTGACAGGTAAGGCACGCCTTCATGGAACATCAGCTGATAAAGACAGGTCACAAGACACCATCACAGGGTTCGAAGTTAACTTTAAAAACTGCTTGCCCATAGGGCAAGTGCCACTAAAATTTGCCTTGCCCGAGTGGCCAAATTACTTGCCCAACTTGGGCAAGTGACAATTTTTTTTCTCTTGCCCTGAGTGACTTTTTGTATGACAAAGTGTCTAATTACAAATTGCATGAATTTTTTGTTCGGACAGTTCCCGCCTAGAAAGAATTAAAAATACGTTACAATCATAAGGGTTGCTTATAGAAAAATGTATCATGTATTAACACATTAATTAGGTGTCTGCTGACCCAGGATTATGTTATTGTTATGTTATGTTATATATGAAAGAGAATGTGGAATGACACTGAACGATGGAAGGTGGAAGGATGTGGAAAGATTGTGAATGACATTGAATGATTTGGAATGACACTGAAAGATTTTGAATAATACTGAATGACACTGAATGAAGTAAAACTTTCTGGGAACGGGCCAATTCAAGATAGCTGCCGCACTGTGGGGGAGGCTTTGGTACCAAATTTGGAAAGAGACCCAAACGGTTGGGTCCATTTTATATCAGTGTGGGGGTGAAACGTTGGTCTCGGCGGAGCTGTCTGAATATTGGAGAAGTTAGAAGACAAAGTAAAACAGAACAATTAAAATCACTCTTCAAATACATATTGTTTGGTGGGCAGAGCATGATTTACAGCTCACCATTTTATTGCATGCACCAAGCATGTTATACATTTTTCTGTCCATGGGATGGCGTAGTCAAGAAAAATGAAGCATCTCGAAGCCCATTCGTGTGTGAAGTATTTCCCTGCAGGGCTTGGCTGCTTTATGGGGCTTCATTTTGCCATCACTAGTTTTAGATAGTTTTAATTTTTGAAAGAGCATTTTTGTTTTAGTATTAAGGTAGGCCAGAAATGGAATGAAATGCAGAGATAGAAATGACACAGGAAAAATTTGGCTAGAAGGGCTATAATTTTCATTAAAGCAGAGAAGAAAATAGAAACTACAAAAAACATTGATGTGTACTTGTCCACTTTAAGGTAGAACTGGTTGAAGTGAAATGAGTCACAAGATTGGAAAAATAGGAAATAAAATAGAATTAACATGTTCATTTTTGTGATAAGAAATTTGTGATTAGGTGAAAAGGGGAAAAAAAAGAGAATTACAGGCTTTTCAAATAAAACAACCTAATTTAAATTGGCCAACTTGTAAAATGGAAAAGAAAATTCTAAATTATGCACAGAAAGCATGAACGTGTTGGGCAGAAGGAAGGAAAAAGAAAAGAAAGAAAGGAGGAAGCAGTAAGTCTTGTTACAAAACATTAACTTTTCAGGACGAGTTGTGGTAGCAATGGAGGATCACGTGACGTAAAAAGTCAAACATAAAAGTGTGTGTAGAAGGAGTTCTACATCAACATGCGTTTTACTCATTAGGCCGTGATACACTGACAAAATTGGACTTCAATAGAATTAATAAGCACGGGCGAATTCAAACAAACGTCAAAACTTTAAAGGGGCGCATTGTCAGTGATAAGAAAGAGAAAAGATATTGCCAGACCACTTTTCTGTAAAAACTTTCCTTGGGACGCCTCGGTGACCCCCATTAAATCCCTGACCCTTCATAGATAAAGTTGAGGCCCAGTGCCTCTCAGGGCTGTAATTTATGTGGCAGAGAAAGGTCCAACAAGCCTTGGTAATCTTTAAAACAGTATCGTCATGGCCATGGAATGGGTTGTGTATGTTGGAACTTGTGAAGATACACTACAAGATTGTATCGACAAAGCATCTTAACGCACTACCAAATTATTATAAGCCATTTGAGCAAAACAGTGACTGCAAAAAATGACTTCATTAGCCTGGGTTACTGCAGGAACCAGGGCAAAATGAATTCATTTGCATATTTAGTCACAACAATTTGGATTTCGTGGCAGAGAACCACTTAGAGTGTGATTAAGAGCTTTCACTGCTGCTTTAAGGAATCAAAAAATTACATTCTTTTCCCACCACATTCACATTGCACGCCGGCCTAATTGTCACAGGGACACATTATACTGATAAGTTGCGGTGCATTTCAGCCCAGCGTCATTATTTCCCCGCATCATCTAGGAGGCGCCACACGACTGTGGAGCCGTCCAAATTATCACCAAACCGCGACTTGACCTTCCTCCCGACTGGAGGAACTCAGACTTGTAACACAGACCAGGTGCGCATTCCAGACTGATAAGAAGTAAAAGTGTTTGAGAACCAAGGTCGCAGCCTGAAATCAAACTGGCTTTTATGCGATGGGAGTACTAACATTGTGATACCAACGGATAAGAGATTGTTAGGATAAGCAGGAAGAGCGTAGGCGGGTGTGAGCTAATTAAAATTTGGGGTTTCCCATCTTGTATGAGTTGTATGGTTACAATGTGGACTGACAGTCAAGATAAATGTTCATGCGTTCTGTCGACATTGGGCTTTAAAAACCACAACAGGAAAAGAAAAGTTGTGCATAAAGCACGTCTAAAATAGTTATTTGTGAACGCAAAATTCACTTAACAGAAAATGACACAATTACAATTGGAAACTGCCTCGCCTTTATATCGACACAGCGCAGCTAAAAGGGAAAATGAACACACCCCCACACGCACACACACGCAGAAAATCAACTTGACAATTTGATCCCACGCCAGGGAAAAAGGTACCAGTAATTGAACGCACAAATTGGGAGAACAAAGGTGCAAACATTGCTGAGGACAGGATCAGCAAATTGGCAGATGGCAAATCCTGGCTGCCTAATTCATTGATTGGAAAAGTAATAAGAGTGACACACGAGCATAACCATGAGTCAAGAGAGGGGTAGTATGATATGAAATTGTTCCCACATACAGACTTTTCAACAAAAAACTTTTTTTTAGACAGTGTTATTTGTTTGAGATGCAATATTGTTTGGTTGTAATTCATATGTTTTCAAAATGGATTAAGTTGTTTCCGACAACATATGTTGATGCTAAAACAGTTGGAAAAAGTGTTGTGTAATCAAATTGTCAGGTTCAATCACCTAAGCATTCACTGAACATAGGCTAAATGAATGGAAGGAAGACAAGAGTTGATCTTTTACTCGCGAGGAGAACGAACAGAGGTGTGCTCAGTTACATCTCCAAATTCGTTCTGGAGCACACTCCGCCGAGCCCTCTATTTTATTAGGGAAGTCCCTAACAATACAATGTATTTGCACTAAGAGATGAAGGGGGGAGCACCAGCAGGAACATGTAAACATCTCAGACACAAGAGGAAAGACAGACATCAATGGCAGTCATCCACTGATTGAAAAGGCAGATATGCCCTTTTAGTGCTCTGGTACTAAAGTCTCAGTCCTTTTGTTTCAGAGGTGTGTCTCAGCACACCTCCTTTGATGTTGCAGACGTTGATCCAGTCTTCAGGCATCCGCTTCTCTGTGAAGTCTTCTCATCCATATGGTCAAACATGGGTCACGCTGTGGAACAATTCTTTTGCAATACTAATAGAGTAAAATATGGGATAAAATACATCTTCAACCTAACACAAATTATCCTGACATTTGGAATTTCAAGAAGTGATTTGAAGTGAAAATTATGCATTTTGTGAATGATGTTGTAACAAGTGGGACAGTTGTTGCAAAATTGACTCAAAGCGTCATTGTGCATACAGTCTGCAGGACTTGTGGAACGCACTAATGGGACTGTTAAGGGCAGACTTATCAAGAATATGAGGGAAAAAAAGGAGACAATGACCAGACTGTGTTTCAATCACAGCAATGAGGATAGTGCCAGCCGAAGTTAGGACACTATCCCCTATCGACTCTCAGGTTCATCAGAACCACCAGCGACTGGCACATCAGTCCCAGTCCACATGGGAAACATGTTTTGCCCACAAAAAAAAAAAAAAAAAAAAAAAGACGCAATTACTGGCCAGTGTGTTCTGATCCACAGAGAAATCACGTCCGTGTGGGAGACCAACTCTTCTTCAAGGTGCTGAAACGACTTCGTTGGGACAAGTGAATGCTGAGATGGCCCTCGCCAGATGATTGCAGTGACCCCGACGGCAGCAAAGGTCGCGGGGCGTGGCAGCTGGATCCACCAGTTGCAGTACAAGCTTCTCCGGTTTCCAGCTAAAGGCCGAGCAACGCGAATCCCTCGAACAGGAGCCCACCTGAGTCACAATATCGGACCACACGCACATCGGAACCGCACAACCAGCCACAGATACGAATGTTGAAGCCACAGAACAAAAAGATTAGATATTGTTTGGAAATTAATGACGTACATAAAGAATTTTAGCCTTGATTGGAGAACATTACTGCATTTACATTTTTAATAAAATGAAACAATTATTGATGTTATGACCACTACGAAGAATTTGAAAGACAATATATCGGGATAATTATGGTTTTCATTTTTGTTATGTGTAGTCTGTTCATGTTGCATTATTCTTATGACAAAGATGATTATTAACTGCATGTTTGTTGCCCAAATGTACCATTACAACCTGATTGATGTTGAGAATGACGAATTCGAACTGGACAATGACAAACTCGAACTGGACACTGAAACCTAAATAACACATGGACCCTTTTGCC
Source organism: Idiotropiscis lumnitzeri (assembly GCF_059441095.1). Lineage (NCBI taxonomy): Eukaryota > Metazoa > Chordata > Actinopteri > Syngnathiformes > Syngnathidae > Idiotropiscis > Idiotropiscis lumnitzeri. The sequence goes on from NW_028283804.1 coordinate 48,067, forward strand.
CCTGCCCCCACACATGCACACACATACACCACACACGAAGATCCGGGAGGTAAAGACGGCTGTCCCCTCCTACAACGAGGCAAGGGCCTCCATCAAGTCGCCGCAGAGACAAGCTCTGCGTGGAGACAAGCTCTGCGTGGAGACAGTTTTGTTATTTTTCACTAGGTATATTGAAGTTTTTTTATGTTTTATTCCCAAGTGACCAACATACCATGAGAATCTCGTTCCACGCCGGAAGGGAGGAGGGGAATTTTGTCCCTACTGAGGGTTTTCGCCCCTCCACGGATGACCACACTGTTGTATGATTTCATTATGATGATCTGTCTTAAAGCCGTAAGGACATGATTTAAACCCACAAACGGGGGAATGTGAGATGGGATGAGGATATGTAAATAGTTTGTGTATTTCTAATCATGTTTTTATACACTATTTGTATCAGTTATAATTGCGCACACACACACAGACACTCACATTATTGCTTTAGCACACACGCGCACAACTGGAACACACGCACACACTTTAGTTTCGAATTCCTGACTGACTACTGTGGTTGATTGCTTCCTGCCTGCCTGCTAGAATTTCAGACAGACCTCCATTGTCTGCTTAGGTTGCTGATAAAAGACCGAACGGGTGGTAGAGAGTGAGAGAGAGTGCGCGAGATTGAACTGGCAAGACGCCTGCTTCACCTCCTGACTTCCTCTCCCATTCGCGAATGGTCAAAAACAAAACTCTAACTGGTTTGGTCTGGATTTATGCCACCTTCAGTCTAAAAATGGCGTCAGGACGTTTTAAACCTGACAGTTGCCTTGAGATCTCCGAGCTCGAACTGCCCTATTCCCACCTTGATCACAAGCTCCCATGAACCACTTGGACAGGGTTGCCTGTGTCCTTCTCGTTGATGTCCTTTGTGGCTCCATTCCTTTTCAGTGCTCCTAAAACAAAAAAGACAAGAAGCCAACTTAGTAAAGCTATTTAATGATTGTGAAACCTTATGGGACATGCTGAAATGTCTTCACACCACAATCCCTTAAAAAAAAAAAAAAAAAAAATATATATTACCGTATAGAACATCCGAAAAAGGCAGGTCTCGGCGCTTGTTCTTGCTACGATGTCCAAAGAGATTGTACTTCAGAGACAGAGGATTTGTCATGATGAACGCCATCATTGTTCTGACACTATCGTCCAATCCACCAATACCTGCAACCATTATAACATGGGTGTCACTCGATCCAGATAATCATCACACACTTAAAAATATTTTGGCAGTTAAACTGGGTATGATAAACGTCACAGGAAAGGAATTGTCGATTAAGTGAACAGCTTCGGTAACGCCATATACACTCAAAGGGCAAGAGCCCAACATTCTACCAAAATGATTATGATTAGGGAGGTAACGATTCACTCAAGCCCCGATTCGATTTTTGATTTTCAGTTCTCGATTTCGATTCGATATTTTAATTGTTTTAAGTTGCTGCCACGTTTGTCTCTGTGCACTCGTGTGATGCTGCAGCGATCCACAAACAAAATATGTCTATACGTCTTGTGCATTTTGAATGGAACCAAAAAACAATACACGATGCCAAATTGTACTATTATTATGAAACTGCCTATGAGTAGTAAAAGAAATACTTGTAAAAATATTTCACATTTTTAGAGCCCCAATACATTCTTTTAAATATAGAAGGGACTGAAATCATGTGAAAATTGAGTCTTTTTCTCAGTTTCCGACTTGGGGTGAACACATTCGGCTTATCATAGTTGCAGTTGACCATCTTGAACTCTGAAGTCTTTCAACTCGGCCTTCCGAATCAGGGTTTTAGAGGTGGGGCTATTTAGTGATACAGTAGGATGGTTTGATCTCTGTAGCTCCAGAATCAGGAATGTACTGGGACTGGGGTTCCTACTTGGGTTTAGGGTACCTAATTTTATATTTCAAGAAATTAAATAATTATTTATAATTTTGAAGATAATACATTAAAATTTCATCATTTTCATACCTGCATTAGATCCTGCAGTAGACTCACAGACTCAACACGTTGGACGTACTCAAGGACCTTCTGCAGCGCCTCTCTTGGTTAGGAAGCTTTTTCTCTGTGACAATCCATGGGGAGGTGTAGATGGTACTTCGTCATCACAGGCTTCAGACTCGTCACTTGAGAAAACATCCCTGCAATGGATGCATAGACACTTGGGCATGAATGTCATTTAACAACAAAAGCTAGAACAAAAAGCTTTGCATTTAAAAGAATACATCTGTGATGGGGAAGCCAGGTTAAAGTGTTAATTTTATAATTATGTAATTAGCTGCAGGTTAGTCTAGTGAAGGTGTAATCACTTCTATTTTGGAGCATAGCTTTTGCTCTGTCCAATCATTGCCTCACCTGCTGAAACCCACATTCGGGTATTTTACAAACCAAAAACTTAAATACCTGTACAGCTCTCATTTTAAACTTATTTTCTCTAACCTTTACCCACAAAATTTGAATATTCAAAATAAAAGTACACAAAGAAGTCACAATTTTTCCACATTAGTTACTTACGTAGTTCCTCTCAAATGCAGCTCAACACTGCATTGAATTAGAGCTTGATAAGCCTACACACAAAACATACAAAGCACATTGTGGCATGATTCTGAATGAGCCAATCTAGCATTTCAACATCTGTTCAACTGTTGGAATTTTAACTATTATCTGACTCTATTAACCAACATTCATCCAACAATTATGCGCGCTCGTTTTGGACACTGCATTGAATTAGAGCTTGATAAACCCACACACAAAACATACAAAGCACATTGTGGCATGATTCTGAATGAGCCAATCTAGCATTTCAATATCTGTTCAACTTTCATCTTGAATTTCTATTATTTAAATAACAGGCAACATTCAACAGTTAATATGTTTTGCTTTACTTACCCAAATCAAACACATCACAAAAAAGCCTTAAATGAGCTAGTGGAGTAGATTGTATTAATTTGAGTGAAAGCTTAAGTCTTTTGGAGAATTTTGGAGAGAGATCGAGGGACACTGTGTTTAGCGTCGTAGGCCCAATGCTAACAATATGTAGCTCGTTGTAAAGGTCCTCATAAAAATAAATAAAACACACAACGCTTATCAGTATTATTAAAAGGGTGATTATAATGTACTTAAGTTTTCCCCAAAATAATTCGAGTACGTACGTTGTTGATATACCCTCTGTGTTCTCGTCACTTATCATTTTAGCATACTGTGTTTTAGCTAACGCACCAAGCAGTTTTCCAACACAGGCAACCTTGAAAAATTACAAAACACATTGTAAAGTAAGTCTAAAAAATGAGAGCCAGACATTTACCCAAGATTAATTAATTAATTCAATTATCGTTCGGGACTCACCGTGCTTTCAGCTCTTCTGCCGCACCTCAAAGACCGCGTAGCTTGCATTCGCTCCTTTTCTCACAGTTTGAATATGCTGCCTTCAAAAGAATCTGTAATTTTGACAACTCCAACTTGAATCTACAAAAATCAAGCAATAAGGTAGAAATAACTTCAAATATACTTTGAATAAAGATCTTTCACAGCATACAGAATTAATAAAATAACATTAATTAATAATGTTGATTTTGTTTATTAAAAAAAAAGTAACTGTGTTGACTGTTGGATGTGGCTGACGATGCTGGACCTGCCTTGTCAAATAGTTCATAGATGACAATCTTAGCTGTCTGGAATATTATAAAATGTTATCTTGTCCCTTAAGGGTTATTAAGTCACAGTTGGGGGTACATGTAAATTCACAAAATATAACGTCCAGCCTTGTTAAATTTAGCATAGATAAATACATGAATTTAATTTTAATTTTAATAAATCAATCAATCCTCTGTACTGCTTCTTGTCCTCACAAGGGTCCCCGGGAGTGCTGGAGCCTATCCCAGCTGTCTTCGGGCAGTCGACAGGGTACACCCTGAACTGGTTGCCAGTCAATCGCAGGGCACACAGAGACAAGCAACCATCCGCTCTCACACTCAGACCTTGGACCAGTGACCAATCAACCTATCATGAATGTTTTTGGAAAGTGGGAGGAAACCGGCGAAAACCCTAGCAGGCACAGGGAGAACCTTGCACTTCTGTACTGTGATGCGGACTTGCTAACCAGTCCGCCACCGTGCCGCTTGTTCTAAAGAGTCCCAGAAAATAAAAACACCCGTCCCTTAGTCAAAAGCGGAAAAAGTCCAACAACAACCCGACCATAATTTGCATTGTTCCATAAGTTAAATCAATGTCAAACCTAATAAAAGCTGACTTCTGGTCCTCAAAAATCCTACACTTATTTTAGTCCTTTCACAATCTCGCAGCATAGGCTCCATGGCCATGTCTCTATCGTTTTGGCATCCATTGAATAGTTCTACTGAGAATAGTCTTCGGGTGGTTACTATTAGCATAGCATGCATTAAATATCAAAAAGGCTCCAGAACAAATTTTCAAACCCATGCCCGCTTAGCTCATCCATAACCCATACAGGACCCAGACATGGTTGACCAGCTCTAACCTATGCCCACTTATCCCACACATAACCCAAACAGGACCGATAAATGGTGACCACTTCTAACCCATGCCCACTTAGCCCACACATAACCCAAATAGGACCCAGACATGGTTGACCAGCTCTAACCCATGCCCACTTGGCCCATATACAGCCCATATGAGACCCTCACATGGTTGACCAGTTCTAACCCATGCCCACTTAGCCCACACATAACCCAAATAGGACCTATAAATGGTTTCAGTAGTAGATTCAGTAGTTTTTATCATTACAGCATTTTCCCCTCTGTATAATGGACAGACATTAGGAGTGTTTCCTTACACTTAGATACGTTTATACTGTGTATATTTGCATGCTTTTTATGAATGTCTGCTGCTAATGTTATACATTAACGGCTACATTACGCCGCCGACTCTGTGTGAGCTATATCTTTGCTGCTGTAACACCTCAAATTTCCCCATTGTGGGACTAATAAAGGACATCTTTATCTTTATCTTTACCAGTTCTAACCCATGCCCACTTAGCCCATACACAACCCGTATTGCACCCACAACATTTGCCCAGTTTAAGCCCATGCCCACCAATCCCAGATGGCGCCCACATGGAACCCTGTACCATTGCCCACTTCTAGCCCATTCCCACTTGGTACCCAGGAATCCCGCATTTACCCCATTTGGGGCCCAGTTGGACATGTTGGCTGGGTACAGTACTTTTATTCTTGCAGTATTTTTATCATTGCAGTATTTTCAATCATTCAGTATTTTTTTTTATCATTGCAGCGTTTTTATTTATTTCCCCTCTGAACCATAGACAGGCATTAGGAGTGTTTCCTTACACTTGTATATGTTGTGGGCTGTAAGTGTGTATATACATGGGGATCTGTGTATATACGTATATACTGTGTATATTTGCATGCTTTTTATGAATGCCTGCTGCCAATGTTATACATTAACGGCTACATTACGTCGGTGCCACTGTGTGATGTATATCTTTGCTGCTGTAACACTGCAAATGTCCCCGTTATGGGACAATTAAAAGACATCTTTATCTTTAGAAATTGAAGATTCACTTGCGAGGCCATTTTCAACACGGACCTTTCAAGAGAAGCTATATCGTCCAACACTCGGTCAGTGCTGTCTAAGTGCTTTTCTGTATATTGTTTGTCCACCCGTGGTGTCATAAATTATGGTATAATGAGGGGGATTTATTCAAGTAGGACGAAGTAGGACTTCATTGAAGGCCCAGGTGTGAAATGCATGGCCCTCCACTGGTTCAAATAATGTCTAAAACTAAATTACCAGTTACATGTGCAATTTCAATATTCAACAATTATCTCAACAAAAAAGGACAATCTGAATTTTTTTTAAATGCACAATAAAACAGAAAAGCCATTTCCGGGTATTTTACAATTCAGTCTTCATTGGGGAAAAAACATTCAACAATTTGCTTTTCTTATTTAATACATAGTTCAGCACAGCAGGTGGCGGACAAGCACCTTAAAATGTCATTCGCCTACACAAGGAAGAAGAACATGCCCGAGGCGCTCCCGTGTCCTCGTCTTTCGGACAACCTGAGAATAATGTTCTTGAGGATTAAAGTTTATAAATGTAAGTATGATGTGATTTTTTATTTTATTTTATGTTGTTGAACAGTGTTTTTGTTTATTTTATAATTTCGTCATTAAAAGGCTGTGGCGGTTGGAGAGTCAGCTTCGTGTTAGGGCGTGTTAAAGATCCCGATACCCACACTACACCCTCATTGAAGTATATACGAGTAAAATTATTCGAGCGCGCAGCCAAAGTATATTGTCCACAATTATTTGCGGACTTAACCAAAATCCCATTGAACTGGCGATGTTCGGTGGAATTCTTGTGCCCATGCTGAAAAAAATTCTCTTCAAATGTACATATCGAATTATGACATTATGATAAACAGTTGCATGTGTGCAATTTCGGTCACTCTTTTAAAGTCACCTACGTGTTTTGTCCGAGTGCAGCTAGCGTACTTAGCGACCTTGTGTGCATGCGCCGCAGATTGTGAGAGCGCCTCAAATAGTACAAATGAAGCTATAGCTTGTTCCGGTGGGTCCCAAGCCAGGGTTTTTTCCTAACTACCACATTACTTAAGTTTTAATATCACTCTCAACGTCAAAATTGTTACAAATAAATACATAATATAACGTGCCGCCAAGCTCGATGACATAGGAGGCGGAAGTTGGTGTCGTCACACGCATTGTCCCAATTTTGCAATATCGGTACGCTTGGAACCTGTGCTCTGCAACACCCCATGTACACGTCAACGAGGAACGTATGGTGTAGAGTGTTTATTGCGATTGGGCCATTCTTTGTCACGGTCTTCTCTCTGACAAATTGGCATATTTAGCAGCCAAAATATAATGAGCCGTTGCTGTGATAGTAGTTGCAGCCCAAGGTTATTTTAGTAAACGAAAATGAACTCAAAACTTGAATAGAAAAAAATAAAATTCGATAATGAAAAAAATACAGTGAACCCTCGGTTATCGCGGTTAATGGGGACCGAGACCACCCGCGAAAACTGAAAATCCGCGAAGTAGCGGCGCACCTTCAAAAATGCTTAAAAAAAAAAGTGCGAAGTAGTGGTGCACCTTCAAAAATGTTTAAAAAAAAAAAATTAATATATATATATATATATATATATATATATATATATATATACACACGGGTAGAGAGAGAGAGAGTGAAATTCATGCTATAACAAAAAAAAAAAAATTATTATTAAAACTTATTATTTTTTTATTCCCCAGCCATTATTTTTGTATTTATTCAATTACTTCTTTTTGTATTTTTTTAATTGCTTCGACCTTTACCTGCTGGTACGCCGTCCGGTGTGCCCTGTGAAATGAAAGGTGGCATTCTTCATTTATTTTTTTTATTCATTTATTCATTCATAACTGACAGCCTCGCGCTCCGCTCGTGCTCGGGCGGAAGAGGTGCTCCTCTTCGGCTTAATTGTCATGCACGCCGGACCTGCTCCCCCGAAGCGTGTCTCCGTTCGATTGAACTCGGTTTCATTTCGCCCCGCCCGTGCCCGGGGAAGGTGCTCCTATTCGGCTTAACTGTGACACACGCCCGCCCTCCTCCCCCGGAGCTTCCATTCGGTTAAACTTAAGGGCCGTTTGGCACCGCCCGTGCCCGGGGAAGGTGCTTCTCTTCGGCTTAACTGTGACGCGAGCATGCCCTCCTCCTCCGGAGCTTCCATTCGGTTAAACTTAGGGGCCGCTTGACACCGCCCGTGCCCGGGGAAGGTGCTCCTCTTCGGCTTAACTGCCACGCACGCCGGCCGGCCTCCTCCGGAGCTCTCGTACGCTCCCGAACAGAGCGAAATGTCGCCCCGCTAGTGCCCGGGCGGAAGTTGTTCCTCTTCGGCTTAACTGCCACGCACGCTGGCCGGAGCTCTGGTACGGTCCGAACCGCGCGAAACGTCGCCCCAAATCGTGCCCGGGGGAACGTGCTCTTCTTCGTCCACTCTCCTCTTCGCCCACGCTCTTCTTCGGCGCATGCCGGCCGTCTAACAGCTCCAGCGCCCCGTCGTGCCGCTCGGCGAAACTACAATGTCCCCGAATATTTTTTAGACCCGCGAAGCACTGAACCCGCGAAAGGTGAACCGCGAAGTAGCGAGGGTTCACTGTAAAATGAAAATGCTCTTTCAAAAATTAAAACTATCTAAAACTAGTGATGGCAAAATGAAGCCCCATAAAGCAGCCAAGCCCTGCAGGGAAATACTTCACACACGAATGGGCTTCGAGATGCTTCATTTTTCTTGACTACGCCATCCCGTGGACAGAAAAATGTATAACATGCTTGGTGCATGCAATAAAATGGTGAGCTGTAAATCATGCTCTGCTTACCAAACAATATGTATTTGAAGAGTGATTTTAATTGTTCTGTTTTACTTTGTCTTCTCACTTCTCCAATATTCAGACAGCTCCGCCAAGACCAACGTTTCACCCCCACACTGATATAAAATGGACCCAACCGTTTGGGTCTCTTTCCAAATTTGGTACCAAAGCCTCCCCCACAGTGCGGCAGCTATCTTGAATTGGCCCGTTCCCAGAGAGTTTTACTTCATTCAGTGTCATTCAGTATTATTCAAAATCTTTCAGTGTCATTCCAAATCATTCAATGTCATTCACGATCTTTCCACATCCTTCCACCTTCCATCGTTCAGTGTCATTCCACATTCTCTTTGATATATAACATAACATAACAATAACATAATCCTGGGTCAGCAGACACCTAATTAATGTGTTAATACATGATACATTTTTATATAAGCAACACTTATGATTGTAACGTATTTTTAATTCTTTCTAGGCGGGAACTGTCCGAACAAAAAATTCATGCAATTTGTAATTAGACACTTTGTCATACAAAAAGTCACTCAGGGCAAGAGAAAAAAAATTGTCACTTGCCCTAGTTGGGCAAGTAATTTGGCCACTCGGGCAAGGCAAATTTTAGTGGCACTTGCCCTATGGGGAAGCAGTTTTTAAAGTTAACTTCGAACCCTGTGATGGTGTCTTGTGACCAGTCTTTATCAGCTGATGTTCCATGAAGGCGTGCCTTACCTGTCACAAGAATGAAGGCAAGTCACGCCCCCCGCTGTCCGTTCACTCCGCCAAGATGCTGCTCCAGGTGGTAGAGAGGATGAAGGCTCCCTTGTCTCTGTTCATGGTTTTTATGCCTCGCTTGCAGATCTCAATTGCTTCTTTGATCCAGCGCTGTAGTTTGTTCTCTCCGGTGCGGATGACCCTGCCCTTCTCCCAGTCCATGATGTGGTTTTCCCTTTTGCAGTGGTCAGTGATTGCTGATTTGTAATGTTCATGTTGTGCTTGTTCTTTTACTGCTCTGATTTTTTAATTTTTTTGACAGGTAAGTCACACCCTCATGGAACATCAGCTGATAAAGACGGGTCTCAAGACACCATCATGCGACACTCTGAAGAAGGCGAAAGACTCGCCGAAACATGTCAGGTAAAAAATTAACCTAAAACATAATTGTCTGCTTTTAATGAATCAGTCAAATATCAATAATAAGAAGACAAAATGAACCTAATACAAATAAATGAATGCTTAATAACTCCCCTGGACATGCTCCTAAAAATCCAAACCTTCACCTGTAAATAAAACGTCCCGACCTGAAGACATCTTAATGTTATTATTTTGTTATACACACAGCGCCGCCAAGTGGAATCAAAAATTTGTTTTTATTTTAATTTTCACGTACTGCACGGTGCCCTTTTGACGAATCCGACTGAAAATTAGTCAGAAAAGACTCACTTACTCTCTGCCGAATTTTGTGACGTTTTGGCAAAAGGCGTGGCTATTACGGTGCTGAAAAGTCCGATTGTACTCTGTGGCAACAAAAGCTCCGGCAACATTACTCAGATGATCCTATCTTCTCGAAGTTGTACACATTTGAGGATACTTCAGCCCTGAAGACATCTACCAACTTATTTTTCATCGTAGTAGTAGCGCCACCAACTGGTAAAAGCTAATACAAGTTATTTTCTTAGATGTTTTTCTCCGTGCAACTCAACAAGGTCGCCCTCATATATGCTCGGAGGACTGTTTCGGCCATGAGGATGTCACAATACGAAATTCATCCTTTTTCGTGAAAAGTTGTGGGAGTGGCATTGCACTGTTTGGCAATAAAACAACGCTGATTATGAGGTTCTAAATATGAACGACAACTCGTGAAACTTGACACACACATCAGGCAGAGCAAATTTATCAATATTTTATACGTTAGTTGTGCAGCTTTTTTGAAATGGCTCGCCATGGCCCTCGAGAAATGTTCAAAAAAGCAGCCCTGGTTGAGTGTTTCACCTCGCTTTTTGTAAATTTTATGGAGTACAGTGAACCCTCGGTTATCGCGGTTAATGGGGACCGAGACCACCCGCGGAAACTGAAAATCCGCGAAGTAGCGGCGCACCTTCAAAAATGCTTAAAAGAAAATACAATATATATAATAAATATATATATATATATATATATATATATATATATATATACGGGGAGAGAGAGAGAGAGAGAGTGAAATTCATGTTATAACAAAAAAACCAAATTATTATTAAAACGTATTATTTTTTTATTCCCCAGCCATTCTTTTTGTATTTATTTAATTACTCCGACTTTTACCAGCTGGTACGCCGTCCGGTGTTCCCTGTGAAATGAAAGGTGGCATTCTTTAATTATTTATTTATTTATTCATTTATTCATTCATAACTGACAGCTTCGCGCTCCGTTCGTGTCCGGGCGGAAGAGGTGTTCCAATTCGGCTTAACTGTGACACACGCCCGCCCTCCTCCCCCGGAGCTTCCATTCGGTTAAACTTAGGGGCCGCTTGGCACCGCCCGTGCCCGGGGAAGGTGCTCCTCTTCGGCTTACTGTGACGCGAGCATGCCCGCCTCCTCCGGAGCTTCCATTCGGTTAAACTTAGGGGCCGCTTGGAACCGCCCGTGCCCGGCAAAGGTGCTCCTCTTCGGCTTACTGTGACGCGAGCATGCCCTCCTCCTCCGGAGCTTCCATTTGGTTAAACTTAGGGGCCGCTTGGAACCGCCCGTGCCTGGGGAAGGTGCTCCTCTTCGGCTTACTGTGACGCGAGCATGCCCTCCTCCTCCGGAGCTTCCATTCGGTTAAACTTAGGGGCCGCTTGGCACCGCCCGTGCCCGGGGACGGTGCTCCTCTACGGCTTAACTGCCACGCACGCCGGCCGGAGCCTTGGTACGGTCCGAACCGCGCGAAACGTCGCCACCGATCGTGTCCGGGGGAACGTGCTCTTCTTCGTCCACTCTCCTCTTCGCCCACGCTCTTCTCCGGCGCACGCCGGCCGTCTAACCGCTCCAGCGCCCGTCGTGCCGCTCGGCGAAACTACAATGCCCCCGAATATTTTTTATACCCGCGAAGCACTGAACCCGCGAAAGGTGAACCGCGAAGTAGCGAGGGTTCACTGTATGTATAAGACCAAGACCTACAAAAAAGTCTCTTGAAGCAATGAGCTAGGTTTTACAGGAAGTCGGCCATTTTGAATTTACTTAAAAGGGGCGGGTCACCACAATGGACTTTGTGTAGAAATTATTATTGGGGCCCGAGCAGCGACCGCGGCGAGGTCCCTATTGTTTATGTAGAAATTATTATTAGGGCCCGAGCAGCGACCGCTACGAGGTCCCCATTGTTTTTGTGGAAATTATTATTATTATTATTATTAGGGCCCGAGCAGTGACCGCTGCGAGGTCCCTATTGTTTTTCTAGAAATTGTTATTAGGGCCCGAGCTGCGACGGCTGCGAGGTCCCTATTGTTTTTGTAGAAAATATCATTACTTTTATTATTATTATTATTATTATTATTAGGGCCTGAGCAGCGACCGCTGCGAAGTCCCTGTTGTTTTTGTAGAAATTATTATTATTATTATTTTTCCGATTGTACGATCGCATTTTTGACCCCGAAACATGCACAAAAACTCACCAAACTTGGCAGTCTCATCGGGCATGGCGAGAAATTTGATATTTTAACGTCTAATATGAACAGGAAGTGAGTTATGAATTTTTGAAAGTCCGACTTTTGCCCTTTTTTGCATGTTTACAGGGGTCATTCTTTTGCACCCTGATCCTAAAGGCTTCATCTGATTGCCTTAAAATTCTGTCTATAGCATCTTAAGACCTGGGACAAACACTGGGGCTAAAATCTTTTGTTTCCGAAATACTATATGACGGGGGCGGGGCTTCAAAGTTTTCACTTAAGATTTCCTTCGCCGCAATGGACAAAATGCTTAATAACTCTCCTGCACATGCTGCTAAAAATCCAAAACTTCACATGTACATAAAGAGTCGGTACCTGAAGACATCTATATGTTTATATTCTGTTATACACCTTGCGCCAATCAATAACATTTTTTACATTTTGACGTACTGCACGGTGCCCTTTTAACGAATCCGATTGAAAATTGGCTAGAAAAGACTCAAGACATTGATCTTACTCTATCCCTATTTTTGTGACTTTCCTTCGAAGGGCGTGGCTATTGCGGTGCCGCAGAGTCTGATTATTCTCCGTGGCAACAAAAGTTCCTGCAAAATGATTCAGATGATCCATCTTCTCGAAATTTTTCACATTTGAGGATATTCAGGCCCTGAAGACGGCTGCCAACTTATTTTTGATCGCAGTGGTAGCGCCACCAACTGGTTAAAACAAATACAAATTATTTTCGTTGATGTTTTTCTCCGGGCAGGTTCACAAAATCTACCTTATATTTGCTCGGATGAGTGTTTAGGCCTTGAGGATGTCACAATACGAAAGTCTTTCGCCTTCTTCAGAGTGTCACATGATGGTGTCTTGTGACCCGTCTTTATCAGCTGATGTTCCATGAGGGCGTGACTTACCTGTCACAAGAATGAAGGCAAGTCACACCCCCCGCTGTCCATTCACTCCGCCAAGATGCTGCTCTAGGTGGTAGAGAGGATGAAGGCTCCCTTGTCTCTGTTCATGGTTTTTATGCCTCGCTTGCAGATCTCAATGGCCTCTCTGATCCAGCGCTGTTGTTTGTTCTCTTCGGTGCGGATGACCCTGCCCTTCTCCCGGTCCATGATGTGGTTTTCCCTTTTGCAGTGGTCAGTGATTGCTGATTTGTAATGTTCATGTTGTGCTTGTTCTTTTACTGCTCTGATTTTTCATTTTTTTGACAGGTAAGTCACACCCTCATGGAACATCAGCTGATAAAGACGGGTCTCAAGACACCATCATGCGACACTCTGAAGAAGGCGAAAGACTCGCCGAAACATGTCAGGTAAAAAATTAACCTAAAACATAATTGTCTGCTTTTAATGAATCAGTCAAATATCAATAATAAGAAGACAAAATGAACCTAATACAAATAAATGAATGCTTAATAACTCCCCTGCACATGCTCCTGAAAATCCAAACCTTCACCTGTAAATAAAACGTCCCGACCTGAAGACATCTTAATGTTATTATTTTGTTATACACACAGCGCCGCCAAGTGGAATCAAAAATTTGTTTTTATTTTAATTTTCACATCCTGCACGGTGCCCTTTTGACAAATCCGACTGAAAATTAGTCAGAAAAGACTCAAGACAATGATCTTTCTCTCTGCCGAATTTTGTGACGTTTTGGCAAAAGGCGTGGCTATTACGGTGCTGAAAAGTCAGATTGTACTCTGTGGCAACAAAAGCTCCGGCAACATGACTCAGATGATCCTATCTTCTCGAAGTTGTACACATTTGAGGATACTTCAGCCCTGAAGACATCTACCAACTTATTTTTCATCGTAGTAGTAGCGCCACCAACTGGTAAAAGCTAATACAAGTTATTTTCTTGGATGTTTTTCTCCGTGCAACTCAACAAGGTCGCCCTCATATATGCTCGGATGACTGTTTCGGCCATGAGGATGTCACAATACGAAATTCGTCCTTTTTCGTGTAAAGTTGTGGGAGTGGCATTGCACTGTTCGGCAATAAAACAACGCTGATTATGAGGTTCTAAATATGAACGACAACTCGTGAAACTTTACACACACATCAGGCCGAGCAAATTTATCAATATTTTATACGTTAGTTGTGCAGCTTTTTTGAAATGGCTCGCCATGGCCCTCGAGAAATGTTAAAAAAAGCAGCCCTGGTTGAGTGTTTCACCTCGCTTTTTGTAAATTTTATGGAGTACAGTGAACCCTCGGTAATCGCGGTTAATGGGGACAGAGACCACCCGCGAAAACTGAAAATCCGCGAAGTAGCGGCGCACCTTCAAAAATGCTTAAAAAAATATACAATATATATAATAAATATATAAATATATATATATATATATATATATATATATATATATATATATATATATATATATATATATATATATATATATATATATATATATATATATATATATATATATATATATATATATATATATATATATATATATACGGGGAGAGAGAGAGTGAAATTCATGTTATAACAAAAAAACCAAATTATTATTAAAACGTATTATTTTTTTATTCCCCAGCCATTCTTTTTGTATTTATTTAATTACTCCGACTTTTATCTGCTGGTACGCCGTCCGGTGTGCCCTGTGAAATGAAAGGTGGCATTCTTTATTCATTTATTTATTTATTCTTTTATACATTCATAACTGACAGCTTCGCGCTCCGCTCGTGCCCGGGCGGAAGAGGTGCTCCAATTCGGCTTAACTGTGACACACACCCGCCCTCCTCCCCCGGAGCTTCCATTCGGTTAAACTTAGGGGCCGCTTGGCACCGCCCGTGCCCGGGGAAGGTGCTCCTCTTCGGCTTACTGTGACGCGAGCATGCCCTCCTCCTCCGGAGCTTCCATTCGGTTAAACTTAGGGGCCGCTTGGAATCGCCCGTGCCCGGGGAAGGTGCTCCTCTTCGGCTTACTGTGACGCGAGCATGCCCTCCTCCTCCGGAGCTTCCATTCGGTTAAACTTAGGGGCCGCTTGGCACCGCCCGTGCCCGGGGAAGGTTCTCCTCTACGGCTTAACTGCCACGCACGCCGGCCGGAGCTCTGGTACTGTCCGAACCGCGCGAAACGTCGCCACCGATCGTGTCCGGGGGAACGTGCTCTTCTTCGTCCACTCTCCTCTTCGCCCACGCTCTTCTTCGGCGCACACCGGCCGTCTAACCGCTCCAGCGCCCCGTCGTGCCGCTCGACGAAACTACAATGCCCCCGAATATTTTTTAGACCCGCGAAGCACTGAACCCGCGAAAGGTGAACCGCCAAGTAGCGAGGGTTCACTGTATGTATAAGACCAAGACCTACAAAAAAGTCTCTTGGAGCAATGAGCTAGGTTTTACAGGAAGTCGGCCATTTTGAATTTACTTAAAAGGGGGCGGGTCACCACCATGGACTTTGTGTAGAAATTATAATTGGGGCCCGAGCAGCGACCGCTGCGAGGTCCCTATTGTTTTTCTAGAAATTGTTATTAGGGCCCGAGCTGCGACGGCTGCGAGGTCCCTATTGTTTTTGTAGAAAATATTATTACTTTTATTATTATTATTATTATTATTATTAGGGCCTGAGCAGCGACCGCTGCGAAGTCCCTGTTGTTTTTGTAGAAATTATTATTATTATTATTTTTCCGATTGTTCGATTGCATTTTTGACCCCCGAAACATGCACAAAAACTCACCAAACTTGGCAGTCTCATCGGGCATGGCGAGAAATTTGATATTTTAAACGTCTAATATGAACAGGAAGTGAGTTATGAATTTTTGAAAGTCCGACTTTTGCCCTTTTTTGCATGTTTACAGGGGTCATTCTTTTGCACCCTGATCCTAAAGGCTTCATCTGATTGCCTTAAAATTCTGTCTGTAGCATCTTAAGACCTGGGACAAACACTGGGGCTAAAACTTTTTGTTTCCGAAATACAATATGACGGGGGCGGGGCTTCGAAGTTTTCACTTAAGATTTCCTTCGCCGCAATGGACAAAATGCTTAATAACTCTCTTGCACATGCTGCTAAAAATCCAAAACTTCACATGTACATAAAGAGTCGGTACCTGAAGACATCTATATGTTTATATTCAGTTATACACCTTGCGCCAATAAATATCATTTTTTACATTTTGACGTACTGCACGGTGCCCTTTTAACGAATCCGATTGAAAATTGGCTAGAAAAGACTCAAGACATTGATCTTACTCTATCCCTATTTTTGTGACTTTCCTTCGAAGGGCGTGGCTATTACGGTGCCGCAGAGTCTGATTATTCTCCGTGGCAACAAAAGTTCCTGCAAAATGATTCAGATGATCCATCTTCTCGAAATTTTTCACATTTGAGGATATTCAGGCCCTGAAGACGGCTGCCAACTTATTTTTGATCGCAGTGGTAGCGCCACCAACTGGTTAAAACAAATACAAATTATTTTCGTTGATGTTTTTCTCCGGGCAGGTTAACAAAATCTACCTTATATTTGCTCGGATGAGTGTTTAGGCCTTGAGGATGTCACAATACGAAAGTCTTTCACCTTCTTCAGAGTGTCACATGATGGTGTCTTGTGGCCCGTCTTTATCAGCTGATGTTCCATGAGGGCGTGACTTACCTGTCACAAGAATGAAGGCAAGTCACGCCCCCCGCTGTCCGTTAACTCCGCCAAGATGCTGGTCCAGGTGGTAGAGAGGATGAAGGCTCCCTTGTCTCTGTTCATGGTTTTTATGCCTTGCTTGCAGATCTCAATGGCCTCTCTGATCCAGCGCTGTTGTTTGTTCTCTTCTGTGCGGATGACCCTGCCCTTCTCCCGGTCCATGATGTGGTTTTCCCTTTTGCAGTGGTCAGTGATTGCTGATTTGTAATGTTCATGTTGTGCTTGTTCTTTTACTGCTCTGATTTTTCATTTTTTTGACAGGTAAGTCACACCCTCATGGAACATCAGCTGATAAAGACGGGTCTCAAGACACCATCATGCGACACTCTGAAGAAGGCGAAAGACTCGCCGAAACATGTCAGGTAAAAAATTTACCGAAAACATAATTGTCTGCTTTTAATGAATCTGTCAAATATCAATAATAAGAAGACAAAATGAACCTAATACAAATAAATGAATGCTTAATAACTCCCCTGCACATGCTCCTAAAAATCCAAACCTTCACCTGTAAATAAAATGTCCCGACCTGAAGACATCTTAATGTTATTATTTTGTTATACACACAGCGCCGCCAAGTGGAATCAAAAATTTGTTTTTATTTTAATTTTCACGTACTGCACCGTGCCCTTTTGACGAATCCGACTGAAAATTAGTCAGAAAAGACTCAAGACAATGATCTTACTCTCTGCCGAGTTTTGTGACGTTTTGGCAAAAGGCGTGGCTATTACGGTGCTGAAAAGTCCGATTGTACTTTGTGGCAACAAAAGCTCCGGCAACATGACTCAGATGATCCTATCTTCTCGAAGTTGTACACATTTGAGGATACTTCAGCCCTGAAGACATCTACCAACTTATTTTTCATCGTAGTAGTAGCGCCACCAACTGGTAAAAGCTAATAAAAGTTATTTTCTTGGATGTTTTTCTCCGTGCAACTCAACAAGGTCGCCCTCATATATGCTCGGAGGACTGTTTCGGCCATGAGGATGTCACAATACGAAATTCATCCTTTTTCGTGAAAAGTTGTGGGAGTGGCATTGCACTGTTTGGCAATAAAACAACGCTGATTATGAGGTTCTAAATATGAACGACAACTCGTGAAACTTGACACACACATCAGGCAGAGCAAATTTATCAATATTTTATACGTTAGTTGTGCAGCTTTTTTGAAATGGCTCGCCATGGCCCTCGAGAAATGTTCAAAAAAGCAGCCCTGGTTGAGTGTTTCACCTCGCTTTTTGTAAATTTTATGGAGTACAGTGAACCCTCGGTTATCGCGGTTAATGGGGACCGAGACCACCCGCGGAAACTTAAAATCCGCGAAGTAGCGGCGCACCTTCAAAAATGCTTAAAAGAAAATACAATATATATAATAAATATATATATATATATATATATATATATATATATATATATATATATATATATACGGGGAGAGAGAGAGAGAGAGAGTGAAATTCATGTTATAACAAAAAAACCAAATTATTATTAAAACGTATTATTTTTTTATTCCCCAGCCATTCTTTTTGTATTTATTTAATTACTCCGACATTTACCTGCTGGTACGCCGTCCGGTGTTCCCTGTGAAATGAAAGGTGGCATTCTTTAATTATTTATTTATTTATTCATTTATTCATTCATAACTGACAGCTTCGCGCTCCGTTCGTGTCCGGGCGGAAGAGGTGTTCCAATTCGGCTTAACTGTGACACACGCCCGCCCTCCTCCCCCGGAGCTTCCATTCGGTTAAACTTAGGGGCCGCTTGGCACCGCCCGTGCCCGGGGAAGGTGCTCCTCTTCGGCTTACTGTGACGCGAGCATGCCCGCCTCCTCCGGAGCTTCCATTCGGTTAAACTTAGGGGCCGCTTGGAACCGCCCGTGCCCGGCAAAGGTGCTCCTCTTCGGCTTACTGTGACGCGAGCATGCCCTCCTCCTCCGGAGCTTCCATTTGGTTAAACTTAGGGGCCGCTTGGAACCGCCCGTGCCTGGGGAAGGTGCTCCTCTTCGGCTTACTGTGACGCGAGCATGCCCTCCTCCTCCGGAGCTTCCATTCGGTTAAACTTAGGGGCCGCTTGGCACCGCTCGTGCCCGGGGACGGTGCTCCTCTACGGCTTAACTGCCACGCACGCCGGCCGGAGCCCTGGTACGGTCCGAACCGCGCGAAACGTCGCCACCGATCGTGTCCGGGGGAACGTGCTCTTCTTCGTCCACTCTCCTCTTCGCCCACGCTCTTCTTCGGCGCACGGCGGCCGTCTAACCGCTCCAGCGCCCGTCGTGCCGCTCGGCGAAACTACAATGCCCCCGAATATTTTTTATACCCGCGAAGCACTGAACCCGCGAAAGGTGAACCGCGAAGTAGCGAGGGTTCACTGTATGTATAAGACCAAGACCTACAAAAAAGTCTCTTGGAGCAATGAGCTAGGTTTTACAGGAAGTCGGCCATTTTGAATTTACTTAAAAGGGGCGGGTCACCACAATGGACTTTGTGTAGAAATTATTATTGGGGCCCGAGCAGCGACCGTGGCGAGGTCCCTATTGTTTATGTAGAAATTATTATTAGGGCCCGAGCAGCGACCGCTACGAGGTCCCCATTGTTTTTGTGGAAATTATTATTATTATTATTATTAGGGCCCGAGCAGTGACCGCTGCGAGGTCCCTATTGTTTTTCTAGAAATTGTTATTAGGGCCCGAGCTGCGACGGCTGCGAGGTCCCTATTGTTTTTGTAGAAAATATTATTACTTTTATTATTATTATTATTATTATTATTAGGGCCTGAGCAGCGACCGCTGCGAAGTCCCTGTTGTTTTTGTAGAAATTATTATTATTATTATTTTTCCGATTGTACGATCGCATTTTTGACCCCGAAACATGCACAAAAACTCACCAAACTTGGCAGTCTCATCGGGCATGGCGAGAAATTTGATATTTTAACGTCTAATATGAACAGGAAGTGAGTTATGAATTTTTGAAAGTCCGAGTTTTGCCCTTTTTTGCATGTTTACAGGGGTCATTCTTTTGCACCCTGATCCTAAAGGCTTCATCTGATTGCCTTAAAATTCTGTCTGTAGCATCTTAAGACCTGGGACAAACACTGGGGCTAAAATCTTTTGTTTCCGAAATACTATATGACGGGGGCGGGGCTTCAAAGTTTTCACTTAAGATTTCCTTCGCCGCAATGGACAAAATGCTTAATAACTCTCCTGCACATGCTGCTAAAAATCCAAAACTTCACATGTACATAAAGAGTCGGTACCTGAAGACATCTATATGTTTATATTCTGTTATACACCTTGCGCCAATCAATAACATTTTTTACATTTTGACGTACTGCACGGTGCCCTTTTAACGAATCCGATTGAAAATTGGCTAGAAAAGACTCAAGACATTGATCTTACTCTATCCCTATTTTTGTGACTTTCCTTCGAAGGGCGTGGCTATTACGGTGCCGCAGAGTCTGATTATTCTCCGTGGCAACAAAAGTTCCTGCAAAATGATTCAGATGATCCATCTTCTCGAAATTTTTCACATTTGAGGATATTCAGGCCCTGAAGACGGCTGCCAACTTATTTTTGATCGCAGTGGTAGCGCCACCAACTGGTTAAAACAAATACAAATTATTTTCGTTGATGTTTTTCTCCGGGCAGGTTCACAAAATCTACCTTATATTTGCTCGGATGAGTGTTTAGGCCTTGAGGATGTCACAATACGAAAGTCTTTCGCCTTCTTCAGAGTGTCACATGATGGTGTCTTGTGACCCGTCTTTATCAGCTGATGTTCCATGAGGGCGTGACTTACCTGTCACAAGAATGAAGGCAAGTCACGCCCCCCGCTGTCCGTTCACTCCGCCAAGATGCTGCTCCAGGTGGTAGAGAGGATGAAGGCTCCCTTGTCTCTGTTCATGGTTTTTATGCCTCGCTTGCAGATCTCAATGGCCTCTCTGATCCAGCGCTGTTGTTTGTTCTCTTCGTTGCGGATGACCCTGCCCTTCTCCCGGTCCATGATGTGGTTTTCCCTTTTGCAGTGGTCAGTGATTGCTGATTTGTAATATTCATGTTGTGCTTGTTCTTTTACTGCTCTGATTTTTCATTTTTTTGACAGGTAAGTCACACCCTCATGGAACATCAGCTGATAAAGACGGGTCTCAAGACACCATCATGCGACACTCTGAAGAAGGCGAAAGACTCGCCGAAACATGTCAGGTAAAAAATTAACCTAAAACATAATTGTCTGCTTTTAATGAATCTGTCAAATATCAATAATAAGAAGACAAAATGAACCTAATACAAATAAATGAATGCTTAATAACTCCCCTGCACATGCTCCTAAAAATCCAAACCTTCACCTGTAAATAAAACGTCCCGACCTGAAGACATCTTAATGTTATTATTTTGTTATACACACAGCGCCGCCAAGTGGAATCAAAAATGTGTTTTTATTTTAATTTTCACGTACTGCACGGTGCCCTTTTGACGAATCCGACTGAAAATTTGTCAGAAAAGACTCAAGACAATGATCTTACTCTCTGCCGAATTTTGTGACGTTTTGGCAAAAGGCGTGGCTATTACGGTGCTGAAAAGTCCGATTGTACTTTGTGGCAACAAAAGCTCCGGCAACATGACTCAGATGATCCTATCTTCTCGAAGTTGTACACATTTGAGGATACTTCAGCCCTGAAGACATCTACCAACTTATTTTTCATCGTAGTAGTAGCGCCACCAACTGGTAAAAGCTAATACAAATTATTTTCTTGGATGTTTTTCTCCGTGCAACTCAACAAGGTCGCCCTCATATATGCTCGGATGACTGTTTCGGCCATGAGGATGTCACAATACGAAATTCATCCTTTTTCGTGAAAAGTTGTGGGAGTGGCATTGCACTGTTCGGCAATAAAACAACGCTGATTATGAGGTTCTAAATATGAACGACAACTCGTGAAACTTTACACACACATCAGGCAGAGCAAATTTATCAATATTTTATACGTTAGTTGTGCAGCTTTTTTGAAATGGCTCGCCATGGCCCTCGAGAAATGTTCAAAAAAGCAGCCCTGGTTGAGTGTTTCACCTCGCTTTTTGTAAATTTTATGGAGTACAGTGAACCCTCGGTTATCGCGGTTAATGTTAAAATGGTCGAATGGTCAATGACAAGAATTGCAGTGCAAGCACGTATTATCGGCGCGGGTTCGATCCCCACCTGATGTGCCTCGCATGATTTCTTTGGCTGCCAGGATGGCCGAGTGGTCTAAGGCGCCGCGTTCAGGACCCAGTCTCCCCACGAGGCCTGGGTTCGAATCTCAAATTTCCCCATTGTGGGACTAATAAAGGGAATATTATATTATTATTATTATATTATAATGGGGACCGAGACCACCCGCAAAAACTGAAAATCCGCGAAGTAGCGGCGCACCTTCAAAAATGCTTAAAAAAAAATACAATATATATAATAAATATATAAATATATATATATATATATATTTATATATATATATATATATATATATACGAGGAGAGAGAGAGAGAGTGAAATTCATGTTATAACAAAAAAACCAAATTATTATTAAAACGTATTATTTTTTTATTCCCCAGCCATTCTTTTTGTATTTATTTAATTACTCCGACTTTTACCTGCTGGTACGCCGTCCGGTGTGCCCTGTGAAATGAAAGGTGGCATTCTTTATTTATTTATTTATTTATTCATTTATTCATTCATAACTGACAGCTTCGCGCTCCGTTCGTGCCCGGGCGGAAGAGGTGTTCCAATTCGGCTTAACTGTGACACACGCCCGCCCTCCTCCCCCGGAGCTTCCATTCGGTTAAACTTAGGGGCCGCTTGGCACCGCCCGTGCCCGGGGAAGGTGCTCCTCTTCGGCTTACTGTGTCGCGAGCATGCCCTCCTCCTCCGGAGCTTCCATTCGGTTAAACTTAGGGGCCGCTTGGAACCGCCCGTGCCCGGCGAAGGTGCTCCTCTTCGGCTTACTGTGACGCGAGCATGCCCTCCTCCTCCGGAGCTTCCATTCGGTTAAACTTAGGGGCCGCTTGGAACCGCCCGTGCCCGGGGAAGGTGCTCCTCTTCGGCTTACTGTGACGCGAGCATGCCCTCCTCCTCCGGAGCTTCCATTCGGTTAAACTTAGGGGCCGCTTGGCACCGCCCGTGCCCGGGGAAGGTGCTCCTCTACGGCTTAACTGCCACGCACGCCGGCCGGAGCTCTGGTACGGTCCGAACCGCGCGAAACGTCGCCACCGATCGTGTCCGGGGGAACGTGCTCTTCTTCGTCCAATCTCCTCTTCGCCCACGCTCTTCTTCGGCGCACGCCGGCCGTTTAACCGCTCCAGCGCCCGTCGTGCCGCTCGGCGAATCTACAATGCCCCCGAATATTTTTTATACCCGCGAAGCACTGAACCCGCGAAAGGTGAACCGCGAAGTAGCGAGGGTTCACTGTATGTATAAGGCCAAGACCTACAAAAAAGTCTCTTGGAGCAATGAGCTAGGTTTTACAGGAAGTCGGCCATTTTGAATTTACTTAAAAGGGGGCGGGTCACCACAATGGACTTTGTGTAGAAATTATTATTGGGGCCCGAGCAGCGACCGCGGCGAGGTCCCTATTGTTTATGTAGAAATTATTATTAGGGCCCGAGCAGCGACCGCTACGAGGTCCCCATTGTTTTTGTGGAAATTATTATTATTATTATTATTAGGGCCCGAGCAGTGACCGCTGCGAGGTCCCTATTGTTTTTCTAGAAATTGTTATTAGGGCCCGAGCTGCGACGGCTGCGAGGTCCCTATTGTTTTTCTAGAAAATATTTTTACTTTTTTTATTATTATTATTATTATTATTATTAGGGCCTGAGCAGCGACCGCTGCGAAGTCCCTGTTGTTTTTGTAGAAATTATTATTATTATTATTTTTCCGATTGTTCGATCGCATTTTTGACCCCCGAAACATGCACAAAAACTCACCAAACTTGGCAGTCTCATCGGGCATGGCGAGAAATTTGATATTTTAACGTCTAATATGAACAGGAAGTGAGTTTTGAATTTTTGAGAGTCCGACTTTTGCCCTTTTTTGCATGTTTACTGGGGTCATTCTTTTGCACCCTGATCCTAAAGGCTTCATCTGATTGCCTTAAAATTTTGTCTGTAGCATCTTAAGACCTGGGACAAACACTGGGGCTAAAATCTTTTGTTTCCGAAATACTATATGACGGGGGCGGGGCTTCAAAGTTTTCACTTAAGATTTCCTTCGCCGCAATGGACAAAATGCTTAATAACTCTCCTGCACATGCTGCTAAAAATCCAAAACTTCACATGTACATAAAGAGTCGGTACCTGAAGACATCTATATGTTTATATTCTGTTATACACCTTGCGCCAATCAATATCATTTTTTACGTTTTGACATACTGCACGGTGCCCTTTTAACGAATCCGATTGAAAATTGGCGAGAAAAGACTCAAGACATTGATCTTACTCTATCCCTATTTTTGTGACTTTCCTTCGAAGGGTGTGGCTATTGCGGTGCCGCAGAGTCTGATTATTCTCCGTGGCAACAAAAGTTCCTGCAAAATGATTCAGATGATCCATCTTCTCGAAATTTTTCACATTTGAGGATATTCAGGCCCTGAAGACGGCTGCCAACTTATTTTTGATCGCAGTGGTAGCGCCACCAACTGGTAAAACAAATACAAATTATTTTCGTTGATGTTTTTCTCCGGGCAGGTTCACAAAATCTACCTTATATTTGCTCGGATTAGTGTTTAGGCCTTGAGGATGTCACAATACGAAAGTCTTTCGCCTTCTTCAGAGTGTCACATGATGGTGTCTTGTGACCCGTCTTTATCAGCTGATGTTCCATGAGGGCGTGACTTACCTGTCACAAGAATGAAGGCAAGTCACACCCCCCGCTGTCCGTTCACTCCGCCAAGATGCTGCTCCAGGTGGTAGAGAGGATGAAGGCTCCCTTGTCTCTGTTCATGGTTTTTATGCCTCGCTTGCAGATCTCAATGGCCTCTCTGATCCAGCGCTGTTGTTTGTTCTCTTCGGTGCGGATGACCCTGCCCTTCGCCCGGTCCATGATATGGTTTTCCCTTCTGCAGTGGTCAGTGATTGCTGATTTGTAATATTCATGTTGTGCTTGTTCTTTTACTGCTATGATTTTTCATTTTTTTGACAGGTAATTCACACCCTCATGGAACATAAGCTGATAAAGACGGGTCTCAAGACACCATCATGCGACACTCTGAAGAAGGCGAAAGACTCGCCGAAACATGTCAGGTAAAACATTTACCTAAAACATAATTGTCTGCTTTTAATGAATCTGTCAAATATCAATAATAAGAAGACAAAATGAACCTCATACAAATAAATGAATGCTTAATAACTCCCCTGCACATGCTCCTAATAATCCAAACCTTCACCTGTCAATAAAATGTCCCGACCTGAAGACATCTTAATGTTATTATTTTGTTATACACACAGCGCCGCCAAGTGGAATCAAAAATTTGTTTTTATTTTAATTTCCACGTACTGCACGGTGCCCTTTTGACGAATCCGACTGAAAATTAGTCAGAAAAGACTCAAGACAATGATCTTACTCTCTGCCGAATTTTGTGACGTTTTGGCAAAAGGCGTGGCTATTACGGTGCTGAAAAGTCCGATTGTACTCTGTGGCAACAAAAGCTCCGGCAACATGACTCAGATGATCCTATCTTCTCGAAGTTGTACACATTTGAGGATACTTCAGCCCTGAAGACATCTACCAACTTATTTTTCATCGTAGTAGTAGCGCCACCAACTGGTAAAAGCTAATACAAGTTATTTTCTTGGATGTTTTTCTCCGTGCAACTCAACAAGGTCGCCCTCATATATGCTCCGAGGACTGTTTCGGCCATGAGGATGTCACAATACGAAATTCATCCTTTTTCGTGAAAAGTTGTGGGAGTGGCATTGCACTGTTTGGCAATAAAACAACGCTGATTATGAGGTTCTAAATATGAACGACAACTCGTGAAACTTGACACACACATCAGGCAGAGCAAATTTATCAATATTTTATACGTTAGTTGTGCAGCTTTTTTGAAATGGCTCGCCATGGCCCTCGAGAAATGTTCAAAAAAGCAGCCCTGGTTGAGTGTTTCACCTCGCTTTTGGAAATTTTATGGAGTACAGTGAACCCTCGGTTATCGCGGTTAATGGGGACCGAGACCACCCGCGGAAACTGAAAATCCGCGAAGTAGCGGCGCACCTTCAAAAATGCTTAAAAGAAAATACAATATATATAATAAATATATATATATATATATATATATATATATATATATATATATATATATATATATATATATATATATATATATATATATATATATATACGGGGAGAGAGAGAGAGAGAGAGAGAGAGTGAAATTCATGTTATAACAAAAAAACCAAATTATTATTAAAACGTATTATTTTTTTATTCCCCAGCCATTCTTTTTGTATTTATTTAATTACTCCGACTTTTACCAGCTGGTACGCCGTCCGGTGTTCCCTGTGAAATGAAAGGTGGCATTCTTTAATTATTTATTTATTTATTCATTTATTCATTCATAACTGACAGCTTCGCGCTCCGTTCGTGTCCGGGCGGAAGAGGTGTTCCAATTCGGCTTAACTGTGACACACGCCCGCCCTCCTCCCCCGGAGCTTCCATTCGGTTAAACTTAGGGGCCGCTTGGCACCGCCCGTGCCCGGGGAAGGTGCTCCTCTTCGGCTTACTGTGACGCGAGCATGCCCGCCTCCTCCGGAGCTTCCATTCGGTTAAACTTAGGGGCCGCTTGGAACCGCCCGTGCCCGGCAAAGGTGCTCCTCTTCGGCTTACTGTGACGCGAGCATGCCCTCCTCCTCCGGAGCTTCCATTTGGTTAAACTTAGGGGCCGCTTGGAACCGCCCGTGCCTGGGGAAGGTGCTCCTCTTCGGCTTACTGTGACGCGAGCATGCCCTCCTCCTCCGGAGCTTCCATTCGGTTAAACTTAGGGGCCGCTTGGCACCGCCCGTGCCCGGGGACGGTGCTCCTCTACGGCTTAACTGCCACGCACGCCGGCCGGAGCCTTGGTACGGTCCGAACCGCGCGAAACGTCGCCACCGATCGTGTCCGGGGGAACGTGCTCTTCTTCGTCCACTCTCCTCTTCGCCCACGCTCTTCTCCGGCGCACGCCGGCCGTCTAACCGCTCCAGCGCCCGTCGTGCCGCTCGGCGAAACTACAATGCCCCCGAATATTTTTTATACCCGCGAAGCACTGAACCCGCGAAAGGTGAACCGCGAAGTAGCGAGGGTTCACTGTATGTATAAGACCAAGACCTACAAAAAAGTCTCTTGAAGCAATGAGCTAGGTTTTACAGGAAGTCGGCCATTTTGAATTTACTTAAAAGGGGCGGGTCACCACAATGGACTTTGTGTAGAAATTATTATTGGGGCCCGAGCAGCGACCGCGGCGAGGTCCCTATTGTTTATGTAGAAATTATTATTAGGGCCCGAGCAGCGACCGCTACGAGGTCCCCATTGTTTTTGTGGAAATTATTATTATTATTATTATTAGGGCCCTAGCAGTGACCGCTGCGAGGTCCCTATTGTTTTTCTAGAAATTGTTATTAGGGCCCGAGCTGCGACGGCTGCGAGGTCCCTATTGTTTTTGTAGAAAATATCATTACTTTTATTATTATTATTATTATTATTATTAGGGCCTGAGCAGCGACCGCTGCGAAGTCCCTGTTGTTTTTGTAGAAATTATTATTATTATTATTATTTTTCCGATTGTACGATCGCATTTTTGACCCCGAAACATGCACAAAAACTCACCAAACTTGGCAGTCTCATCGGGCATGGCGAGAAATTTGATATTTTAACGTCTAATATGAACAGGAAGTGAGTTATGAATTTTTGAAAGTCCGACTTTTGCCCTTTTTTGCATGTTTACAGGGGTCATTCTTTTGCACCCTGATCCTAAAGGCTTCATCTGATTGCCTTAAAATTCTGTCTGTAGCATCTTAAGACCTGGGACAAACACTGGGGCTAAAATCTTTTGTTTCCGAAATACTATATGACGGGGGCGGGGCTTCAAAGTTTTCACTTAAGATTTCCTTCGCCGCAATGGACAAAATGCTTAATAACTCTCCTGCACATGCTGCTAAAAATCCAAAACTTCACATGTACATAAAGAGTCGGTACCTGAAGACATCTATATGTTTATATTCTGTTATACACCTTGCGCCAATCAATAACATTTTTTACATTTTGACGTACTGCACGGTGCCCTTTTAACGAATCCGATTGAAAATTGGCTAGAAAAGACTCAAGACATTGATCTTACTCTATCCCTATTTTTGTGACTTTCCTTCGAAGGGCGTGGCTATTGCGGTGCCGCAGAGTCTGATTATTCTCCGTGGCAACAAAAGTTCCTGCAAAATGATTCAGATGATCCATCTTCTCGAAATTTTTCACATTTGAGGATATTCAGGCCCTGAAGACGGCTGCCAACTTATTTTTGATCGCAGTGGTAGCGCCACCAACTGGTTAAAACAAATACAAATTATTTTCGTTGATGTTTTTCTCCGGGCAGGTTCACAAAATCTACCTTATATTTGCTCGGATGAGTGTTTAGGCCTTGAGGATGTCACAATACGAAAGTCTTTCGCCTTCTTCAGAGTGTCACATGATGGTGTCTTGTGACCCGTCTTTATCAGCTGATGTTCCATGAGGGCGTGACTTACCTGTCACAAGAATGAAGGCAAGTCACACCCCCCGCTGTCCGTTCACTCCGCCAAGATGCTGCTCTAGGTGGTAGAGAGGATGAAGGCTCCCTTGTCTCTGTTCATGGTTTTTATGCCTCGCTTGCAGATCTCAATGGCCTCTCTGATCCAGCGCTGTTGTTTGTTCTCTTCGGTGCGGATGACCCTGCCCTTCTCCCGGTCCATGATGTGGTTTTCCCTTTTGCAGTGGTCAGTGATTGCTGATTTGTAATGTTCATGTTGTGCTTGTTCTTTTACTGCTCTGATTTTTCATTTTTTTGACAGGTAAGTCACACCCTCATGGAACATCAGCTGATAAAGACGTGTCTCAAGACACCATCATGCGACACTCTGAAGAAGGCGAAAGACTCGCCGAAACATGTCAGGTAAAAAATTAACCTAAAACATAATTGTCTGCTTTTAATGAATCAGTCAAATATCAATAATAAGAAGACAAAATGAACCTAATACAAATAAATGAATGCTTAATAACTCCCCTGCACATGCTCCTGAAAATCCAAACCTTCACCTGTAAATAAAACGTCCCGACCTGAAGACATCTTAATGTTATTATTTTGTTCTACACACAGCGCCGCCAAGTGGAATCAAAAATGTGTTTTTATTTTAATTTTCACATCCTGTACGGTGCCCTTTTGACAAATCCGACTGAAAATTAGTCAGAAAAGACTCAAGACAATGATCTTTCTCTCTGCCGAATTTTGTGACGTTTTGGCAAAAGGCGTGGCTATTACGGTGCTGAAAAGTCAGATTGTACTCTGTGGCAACAAAAGCTCCGGCAACATGACTCAGATGATCCTATCTTCTCGAAGTTGTACACATTTGAGGATACTTCAGCCCTGAAGACATCGACCAACTTATTTTTCATCGTAGTAGTAGCGCCACCAACTGGTAAAAGCTAATACAAGTTATTTTCTTGGATGTTTTTCTCCGTGCAACTCAACAAGGTCGCCCTCATATATGCTCGGATGACTGTTTCGGCCATGAGGATGTCACAATACGAAATTCGTCCTTTTTCGTGTACAGTTGTGGGAGTGGCATTGCACTGTTCGGCAATAAAACAACGCTGATTATGAGGTTCTAAATATGAACGACAACTCGTGAAACTTTACACACACATCAGGCCGAGCAAATTTATCAATATTTTATACGTTAGTTGTGCAGCTTTTTTGAAATGGCTCGCCATGGCCCTCGAGAAATGTTAAAAAAAGCAGCCCTGGTTGAGTGTTTCACCTCGCTTTTTGTAAATTTTATGGAGTACAGTGAACCCTCGGTAATCGCGGTTAATGGGGACAGAGACCACCCGCGAAAACTGAAAATCCGCGAAGTAGCGGCGCACCTTCAAAAATGCTTAAAAAAATATACAATATATATAATAAATATATAAATATATATATATATATATATATATATATATATATATATATATATATATATATATACGGGGAGAGAGAGAGTGAAATTCATGTTATAACAAAAAAACCAAATTATTATTAAAACGTATTATTTTTTTATTCCCCAGCCATTCTTTTTGTATTTATTTAATTACTCCGACTTTTATCTGCTGGTACGCCGTCCGGTGTGCCCTGTGAAATGAAAGGTGGCATTCTTTATTCATTTATTTATTTATTCTTTTATACATTCATAACTGACAGCTTCGCGCTCCGCTCGTGCCCGGGCGGAAGAGGTGCTCCAATTCGGCTTAACTGTGACACACACCCGCCCTCCTCCCCCGGAGCTTCCATTCGGTTAAACTTAGGGGCCGCTTGGAACCGCCCGTGCCCGGCGAAGGTGCTCCTCTTCGGCTTACTGTGACGCGAGCATGCCCTCCTCCTCCGGAGCTTCCATTCGGTTAAACTTAGGGGCCGCTTGGAACCGCCCGTGCCCGGGGAAGGTGCTCCTCTTCGGCTTACTGTGACGCGAGCATGCCCTCCTCCTCCGGAGCTTCCATTCGGTTAAACTTAGGGGCCGCTTGGCACCGCCCGTGCCCGGGGAAGGTGCTCCTCTACGGCTTAACTGCCACGCACGCCGGCCGGAGCTCTGGTACGGTCCGAACCGCGCGAAACGTCGCCACCGATCGTGTCCGGGGGAACGTGCTCTTCTTCGTCCAATCTCCTCTTCGCCCACGCTCTTCTTCGGCGCACGCCGGCCGTTTAACCGCTCCAGCGCCCGTCGTGCCGCTCGGCGAATCTACAATGCCCCCGAATATTTTTTATACCCGCGAAGCACTGAACCCGCGAAAGGTGAACCGCGAAGTAGCGAGGGTTCACTGTATGTATAAGGCCAAGACCTACAAAAAAGTCTCTTGGAGCAATGACCTAGGTTTTACAGGAAGTCGGCCATTTTGAATTTACTTAAAAGGGGGCGGGTCACCACAATGGACTTTGTGTAGAAATTATTATTGGGGCCCGAGCAGCGACCGCGGCGAGGTCCCTATTGTTTATGTAGAAATTATTATTAGGGCCCGAGCAGCGACCGCTACGAGGTCCCCATTGTTTTTGTGGAAATTATTATTATTATTATTATTAGGGCCCGAGCAGTGACCGCTGCGAGGTCCCTATTGTTTTTCTAGAAATTGTTATTAGGGCCCGAGCTGCGACGGCTGCGAGGTCCCTATTGTTTTTCTAGAAAATATTTTTACTTTTTTTATTATTATTATTATTATTATTATTAGGGCCTGAGCAGCGACCGCTGCGAAGTCCCTGTTGTTTTTGTAGAAATTATTATTATTATTATTTTTCCGATTGTTCGATCGCATTTTTGACCCCCGAAACATGCACAAAAACTCACCAAACTTGGCAGTCTCATCGGGCATGGCGAGAAATTTGATATTTTAACGTCTAATATGAACAGGAAGTGAGTTTTGAATTTTTGAGAGTCCGACTTTTGCCCTTTTTTGCATGTTTACTGGGGTCATTCTTTTGCACCCTGA
Organism: Idiotropiscis lumnitzeri; assembly: GCF_059441095.1. Lineage (NCBI taxonomy): Eukaryota > Metazoa > Chordata > Actinopteri > Syngnathiformes > Syngnathidae > Idiotropiscis > Idiotropiscis lumnitzeri. The sequence goes on from NW_028283804.1 coordinate 79,432, forward strand.
TCCTAAAGGCTTCATCTGATTGCCTTAAAATTTTGTCTGTAGCAGCTTAAGACCTGGGACAAACACTGGGGCTAAAATCTTTTGTTTCCGAAATACTATATGACGGGGGCGGGGCTTCAAAGTTTTCACTTAAGATTTCCTTCGCCGCAATGGACAAAATGCTTAATAACTCTCCTGCACATGCTGCTAAAAATCCAAAACTTCACATGTACATAAAGAGTCGGTACCTGAAGACATCTATATGTTTATATTCTGTTATACACCTTGCGCCAATCAATATCATTTTTTACGTTTTGACATACTGCACGGTGCCCTTTTAACGAATCCGATTGAAAATTGGCGAGAAAAGACTCAAGACATTGATCTTACTCTATCCCTATTTTTGTGACTTTCCTTCGAAGGGCGTGGCTATTGCGGTGCCGCAGAGTCTGATTATTCTCCGTGGCAACAAAAGTTCCTGCAAAATGATTCAGATGATCCATCTTCTCGAAATTTTTCACATTTGAGGATATTCAGGCCCTGAAGACGGCTGCCAACTTATTTTTGATCGCAGTGGTAGCGCCACCAACTGGTAAAACAAATACAAATTATTTTCGTTGATGTTTTTCTCCGGGCAGGTTCACAAAATCTACCTTATATTTGCTCGGATTAGTGTTTAGGCCTTGAGGATGTCACAATACGAAAGTCTTTCGCCTTCTTCAGAGTGTCACATGATGGTGTCTTGTGACCCGTCTTTATCAGCTGATGTTCCATGAGGGCGTGACTTACCTGTCACAAGAATGAAGGCAAGTCACACCCCCCGCTGTCCGTTCACTCCGCCAAGATGCTGCTCCAGGTGGTAGAGAGGATGAAGGCTCCCTTGTCTCTGTTCATGGTTTTTATGCCTCGCTTGCAGATCTCAATGGCCTCTCTGATCCAGCGCTGTTGTTTGTTCTCTTCGGTGCGGATGACCCTGCCCTTCGCCCGGTCCATGATATGGTTTTCCCTTCTGCAGTGGTCAGTGATTGCTGATTTGTAATATTCATGTTGTGCTTGTTCTTTTACTGCTATGATTTTTCATTTTTTTGACAGGTAATTCACACCCTCATGGAACATAAGCTGATAAAGACGGGTCTCAAGACACCATCATGCGACACTCTGAAGAAGGCGAAAGACTCGCCGAAACATGTCAGGTAAAACATTTACCTAAAACATAATTGTCTGCTTTTAATGAATCTGTCAAATATCAATAATAAGAAGACAAAATGAACCTCATACAAATAAATGAATGCTTAATAACTCCCCTGCACATGCTCCTAATAATCCAAACCTTCACCTGTCAATAAAATGTCCCGACCTGAAGACATCTTAATGTTATTATTTTGTTATACACACAGCGCCGCCAAGTGGAATCAAAAATTTGTTTTTATTTTAATTTCCACGTACTGCACGGTGCCCTTTTGACGAATCCGACTGAAAATTAGTCAGAAAAGACTCAAGACAATGATCTTACTCTCTGCCGAATTTTGTGACGTTTTGGCAAAAGGCGTGGCTATTACGGTGCTGAAAAGTCCGATTGTACTCTGTGGCAACAAAAGCTCCGGCAACATGACTCAGATGATCCTATCTTCTCGAAGTTGTACACATTTGAGGATACTTCAGCCCTGAAGACATCTACCAACTTATTTTTCATCGTAGTAGTAGCGCCACCAACTGGTAAAAGCTAATACAAGTTATTTTCTTGGATGTTTTTCTCCGTGCAACTCAACAAGGTCGCCCTCATATATGCTCCGAGGACTGTTTCGGCCATGAGGATGTCACAATACGAAATTCATCCTTTTTCGTGAAAAGTTGTGGGAGTGGCATTGCACTGTTTGGCAATAAAACAACGCTGATTATGAGGTTCTAAATATGAACGACAACTCGTGAAACTTGACACACACATCAGGCAGAGCAAATTTATCAATATTTTATACGTTAGTTGTGCAGCTTTTTTGAAATGGCTCGCCATGGCCCTCGAGAAATGTTCAAAAAAGCAGCCCTGGTTGAGTGTTTCACCTCGCTTTTTGTAAATTTTATGGAGTACAGTGAACCCTCGGTTATCGCGGTTAATGGGGACCGAGACCACCCGCGGAAACTGAAAATCCGCGAAGTAGCGGCGCACCTTCAAAAATGCTTAAAAGAAAATACAATATATATAATAAATATATATATATATATATATATATATATATATATATATATATATATATATATATATATATATATATATATATATATATACGGGGAGAGAGAGAGAGAGAGAGAGAGTGAAATTCATGTTATAACAAAAAAACCAAATTATTATTAAAACGTATTATTTTTTTATTCCCCAGCCATTCTTTTTGTATTTATTTAATTACTCCGACTTTTATCTGCTGGTACGCCGTCCGGTGTGCCCTGTGAAATGAAAGGTGGCATTCTTTATTCATTTATTTATTTATTCTTTTATACATTCATAACTGACAGCTTCGCGCTCCGCTCGTGCCCGGGCGGAAGAGGTGCTCCAATTCGGCTTAACTGTGACACACACCCGCCCTCCTCCCCCGGAGCTTCCATTCGGTTAAACTTAGGGGCCGCTTGGCACCGCCCGTGCCCGGGGAAGGTGCTCCTCTTCGGCTTACTGTGACGCGAGCATGCCCTCCTCCTCCGGAGCTTCCATTCGGTTAAACTTAGGGGCCGCTTGGAATCGCCCGTGCCCGGGGAAGGTGCTCCTCTTCGGCTTACTGTGACGCGAGCATGCCCTCCTCCTCCGGAGCTTCCATTCGGTTAAACTTAGGGGCCGCTTGGCACCGCCCGTGCCCGGGGAAGGTTCTCCTCTACGGCTTAACTGCCACGCACGCCGGCCGGAGCTCTGGTACTGTCCGAACCGCGCGAAACGTCGCCACCGATCGTGTCCGGGGGAACGTGCTCTTCTTCGTCCACTCTCCTCTTCGCCCACGCTCTTCTTCGGCGCACACCGGCCGTCTAACCGCTCCAGCGCCCCGTCGTGCCGCTCGGCGAAACTACAATGCCCCCGAATATTTTTTAGACCCGCGAAGCACTGAACCCGCGAAAGGTGAACCGCCAAGTAGCGAGGGTTCACTGTATGTATAAGACCAAGACCTACAAAAAAGTCTCTTGGAGCAATGAGCTAGGTTTTACAGGAAGTCGGCCATTTTGAATTTACTTAAAAGGGGGCGGGTCACCACAATGGACTTTGTGTAGAAATTATAATTGGGGCCCGAGCAGCGACCGCGGCGAGGTCCCTATTGTTTTTGTAGAAATTATTATTAGGGCCCGAGCAGCGACCGCTACGAGGTCCCCATTGTTTTTGTGGAAATTATTATTATTATTATTATTAGGGCCCGAGCAGTGACCGCTGCGAGGTCCCTATTGTTTTTCTAGAAATTGTTATTAGGGCCCAAGCTGCGACGGCTGCGAGGTCCCTATTGTTTTTGTAGAAAATATTATTACTTTTATTATTATTATTATTATTATTATTATTAGGGCCTGAGCAGCGACCGCTGCGAAGTCCCTATTGTTTTTGTAGAAATTATTATTATTATTATTTTTCCGATTGTTCGATTGCATTTTTGACCCCCGAAACATGCACAAAAACTCACCAAACTTGGCGGTCTCATCGGGCATGGCGAAAAATTTGATATTTTAACGTCTAATATGAACAGGAAGTGAGTTATGAATTTTTGAAAGTCCGACTTTTGCCCTTTTTTGCATGTTTACAGGGGTCATTCTTTTGCACCCTGATCCTAAAGGCTTCATCTGATTGCCTTAAAATTCTGTCTGTAGCATCTTAAGACCTGGGACAAACACTGGGGCTAAAATCTTTTGTTTCCGAAATACTATATGACGGGGGCGGGGCTTCAAAGTTTTCACTTAAGATTTCCTTCGCCGCAATGGACAAAATGCTTAATAACTCTCATGCACATGCTGCTAAAAATCCAAAACTTCACATGTACATAAAGAGTCGGTACCTGAAGACATCTATATGTTTATATTCTGTTATACACCTTGCGCCAATCAATATCATTTTTTACATTTTGACGTACTGCACGGTGCCCTTTTAACGAATCCGATTGAAAATTGGCTAGAAAAGACTCAAGACATTGATCTTACGCTATCCCTATTTTTGTGACTTTCCTTCGAAGGGCGTGGCTATTGCGGTGCCGCAGAGTCTGATTATTCTCCGTGGCAACAAAAGTTCCTGCAAAATGATTCAGATGATCCATCTTCTCGAAATTTTTCACATTTGAGGATATTCAGGCCCTGAAGACGGCTGCCAACTTATTTTTGATCGCAGTGGTAGCGCCACCAACTGGTTAAAACAAATACAAATTATTTTCGTTGATGTTTTTCTCCGGGCAGGTTCACAAAATCTACCTTATATTTGCTCGGATGAGTGTTTAGGCCTTGAGGATGTCACAATACGAAAGTCTTTCGCCTTCTTCAGAGTGTCACATGATGGTGTCTTGTGGCCCGTCTTTATCAGCTGATGTTCCATGAGGGCGTGACTTACCTGTCACAAGAATGAAGGCAAGTCACGCCCCCCGCTGTCCGTTAACTCCGCCAAGATGCTGGTCCAGGTGGTAGAGAGGATGAAGGCAACCTTGTCTCTGTTCATGGTTTTTATGCCTCGCTTGCAGATCTCAATGGCCTCTCTGATCCAGCGCTGTTGTTTGTTCTCTTCTGTGCGGATGACCCTGCCCTTCTCCCGGTCCATGATGTGGTTTTCCCTTTTGCAGTGGTCAGTGATTGCTGATTTGTAATGTTCATGTTGTGCTTGTTCTTTTACTGCTCTGATTTTTCATTTTTTTGACAGGTAAGTCACACCCTCATGGAACATCAGCTGATAAAGACGGGTCTCAAGACACCATCATGCGACACTCTGAAGAAGGCGAAAGACTCGCCGAAACATGTCAGGTAAAAAATTTACCGAAAACATAATTGTCTGCTTTTAATGAATCTGTCAAATATCAATAATAAGAAGACAAAATGAACCTAATACAAATAAATGAATGCTTAATAACTCCCCTGCACATGCTCCTAAAAATCCAAACCTTCACCTGTAAATAAAATGTCCCGACCTGAAGACATCTTAATGTTATTATTTTGTTATACACACAGCGCCGCCAAGTGGAATCAAAAATTTGTTTTTATTTTAATTTTCACGTACTGCAACGTGCCCTTTTGACGAATCCGACTGAAAATTAGTCAGAAAAGACTCAAGACAATGATCTTACTCTCTGCCGAGTTTTGTGACGTTTTGGCAAAAGGCGTGGCTATTACGGTGCTGAAAAATCCGATTGTACTTTGTGGCAACAAAAGCTCCGGCAACATGACTCAGATGATCCTATCTTCTCGAAGTTGTACACATTTGAGGATACTTCAGCCCTGAAGACATCTACCAACTTATTTTTCATCGTAGTAGTAGCGCCACCAACTGGTAAAAGCTAATACAAGTTATTTTCTTGGATGTTTTTCTCCGTGCAACTCAACAAGGTCGCCCTCATATATGCTCGGATGACTGTTTCGGCCATGAGGATGTCACAATACGAAATTCATCCTTTTTCGTGAAAAGTTGTGGGAGTGGCATTGCACTGTTCGGCAATAAAACAACGCTGATTATGAGGTTCTAAATATGAACGACAACTCGTGAAACTTTACACACACATCAGGCAGAGCAAATTTATCAATATTTTATACGTTAGTTGTGCAGCTTTTTTTAAATGGCTCGCCATGGCCCTCGAGAAAAGTTAAAAAAAGAATAGAATAGAAATAGAAATCCCTTTATTGTCATTGTACTCAAGTGTGCAACGAGATTAGAGGGCTCCCCTCTCCAGTGCAATACAACAATAATACAGACAATATATAAATTAGATAAATAAATAAGACAGTGCAATGGAATTCAGTACTAAATAGGGCATATAGAAACACATCACAATGCTGTTTTGCAAGGTTAGGGTGGTCTCGTGTGTGTGTGAGAGTTCAGTATGTAGATGGCTCTCGGAAAGAAACTGTTTCTCAGTCTATTGGTCCTTGATTTGATGCATCTGTAGCGCCTGCCAGAGGGCAACAGGTCGAACAGGTGTGAGTTTGGGTGGGTATTGTCTTTGACGATGTTGAGAGCCCTTCTGAGGCACCGGGCGGTGTAGATGTCCGACAGCGAGGGGAGAGGGCAGCCAATAATCCTTTGCGCTGTTTTGACTGTCCTCTGGAGCCTCACTCTGTCCGCCTCAGTGCAGCCGCTGTACCAGGTGGAGACACAGTACGTCAGCTGGCTCTCGATGGACGAGTGGTAGAAGGCCAGCAGCAGCTTCCTGTCCAGGTTGAATTTCCTGAGGACTCTCAGGAAGTGCAGACGTTGGCGGACCTTCTTTACCACTGCTGTGGTGTTGTGACTCCAAGAAAGGTCATCGGAGATCTGTACTCCCAGGAACTTGAACGTGTGGACCCTCTCCACACACACGCCTTCGATGCAGAGGGGGGGCGGCAGCGTCTTGTTCCTCCTGAAGTCGACGACAATCTCCTTTGTTTTAGCAGAGTTAAGGTGCAGTCTGTTCTCCTTGCACCAAGTTGTCAGTCTCCCTACCTCCTCTCTGTAGGCTGTCTCGTCACCTTCCGAGATCAGACCGACCACTGTCGTGTCGTCAGCAAACTTGACGATGGTGTTGTTGCCGTGGGCCGGGCTGCAGTCGTAGGTGTAGAGGGCGTACAGGAGAGGGCTCAGCACGCATCCTTGGGGGGAACCGGTGCTCAGCATGAGGGTGGAGGACGTGTAGGGGCCGAGCAACACAGTCTGGGGTCTGTTGGTCAGAAAGTCCTTAATCCAGATGCGTGTGAGGGCAGGGAGGCCGAGAGTGTCCAGTTTGGCGACGAGGATGTCTGGGATGATCGTGTTGAATGCCGAGCTGTAGTCCACAAAGAGCATCCTTGCATAGCTCCGCTGTTGTTCCAGGTGGCCCAGCACAACATGCAGAGCAGCCCTGGTTGAGTGTTTCACCTCGCTTTTTGTAAATTTTATGGAGTACAGTGAACCCTCGGTTATCGCGGTTAATGGGGACCGAGACCACCCGCGAAAACTGAAAATCCGCGAAGTAGCGGCGCACCTTCAAAAATGCTTAAAAAAAAAATACAATATATATATATATATATATATATATATATATATATATATATATATATATATATATATATATATATATATATATATATATATATATATATATATATATATATATATATATATATACGGGGAGAGAGAGAGTGAAATTCATGTTATAACAAAAAAAACAAATTATTATTAAAACGTATTATTTTTTTATTCCCCAGCCATTCTTTTTGTATTTATTTAATTACTCAGACTTTTACCTGCTGGTACGCCGTCTGGTGTGCCCTGTGAAATGAAAGGTGCCATTCTTTATTTATTTATTTATTTATTCATTTATTCATTCATAACTGACAGCTTCGCGCTCCGCTCGTGCCCGGGCGGAAGAGGTGCTCCAATTCGGCTTAACTGTGACACACGCCCACCCTCCTCCCCCGGAGCTTCCATTCGGTTAAACTTAGGGGCCGCTTGGCACCGCCCGTGCCCGGGGAAGGTGCTCCTCTTCGGCTTACTGTGTCGCGAGCATGCCCTCCTCCTCCGGAGCTTCCATTCGGTTAAACTTAGGGGCCGCTTGGAACCGCCCGTGCCCGGGGAAGGTGCTCCTCTTCGGCTTACTGTGACGCGTGCATGCCCTCCTCCTCCGGAGCTTCCATTCGGTTAAACTTAGGGGCCGCTTGGCACCGCCCGTGCCCGGGGAAGGTGCTCCTCTACGGCTTAACTGCCACGCACGCCGGCCGGAGCTCTGGTACGGTCCGAACCGCGCGAAACGTCGCCACCGATCGTGTCCGGGGGAACGTGCTCTTCTTCGTCCACTCTCCTCTTCGCCCACGCTCTTCTTCGGCGCACGCCGGCCGTCTAACCGCTCCAGCGCCCCGTCGTGCCGCTCGGCGAAACTACAATGCCCCCGAATATTTTTTATACCCGCGAAGCACTGAACCCGCGAAAGGTGAACCGCGAAGTAGCGAGGGTTCACTGTATGTATAAGACCAAGACCTACAAAAAAGTCTCTTGGAGCAATGAGCTAGGTTTTACAGGAAGTCGGCCATTTTGAATTTATTAAAAGGGGGCGGGTCACCACAATGGACTTTGTGTAGAAATTATTATTGGGGCCCGAGCAGCGACCGCGGCGAGGTCCCTATTGTTTATGTAGAAATTATTATTAGGGCCCGAGCAGCGACCGCTACGAGGTCCCCATTGTTTTTGTGGAAATTATTATTATTATTATTATTAGGGCCCGAGCAGTGACCGCTGCGAGGTCCCTATTGTTTTTCTAGAAATTGTTATTAGGGCCCGAGCTGCGACGGCTGCGAGGTCCCTATTGTTTTTGTAGAAAATATTATTACTTTCAAATTTCCCCATTGTGGGACTAATAAAGGACATCTTATCTTATCTTCTCTTATTATTATTATTATTAGGGCCTGAGCAGCGACCGCTGCGAAGTCCCTATTGTTTTTGTAGAAATTATTATTATTATTATTTTTCCGATTGTTCGATTGCATTTTTGACCCCCGAAACATGCACAAAAATTCACCAAACTTGGCAGTCTCATCGGGCATGGCGAAAAATTTGATATTTTAATGTCTAATATGAATAGGAAGTGAGTTATGAATTTTTGAAAGTCCGACTTTTGCCCTTTTTTGCATGTTTACAGGGGTCATTCTTTTGCACCCTGATCCTAAAGGCTTCATCTGATTGCCTTAAAATTCTGTCTGTAGCATCTTAAGACCTGGGACAAACACTGGGGCTAAAATTTTTTGTTTCCGAAATACTATATGACGGGGGCGGGGCTTCGAAGTTTTCACTTAAGATTTCCTTCGCCGCAATGGACAAAATGCTTAATAACTCTCTTGCACATGCTGCTAAAAATCCAAAACTTCACATGTACATAAAGAGTCGGTACCTGAAAACATCTATATGTTTATATTCAGTTATACACCTTGCGCCAATCAATATCATTTTTTACATTTTGACAAACTGCACGGTGCCCTTTTAACGAATCCGATTGAAAATTGGCTAGAAAAGACTCAAGACATTGATCTTACTCTATCCCTATTTTTGTGACTTTCCTTCGAAGGGCGTGGCTATTACGGTGCCGCAGAGTCTGATTATTCTCTGTGGCAACAAAAGTTCCTGCAAAATGATTCAGATGATCCATCTTCTTGAAATTTTTCACATTTGAGGATATTCAGGCCCTGAAGACGGCTGCCAACTTATTTTTGATCGCAGTGGTAGCGCCACCAACTGGTTAAAACAAATACAAATTATTTTCGTTGATGTTTTTCTCCGGGCAGGTTAACAAAATCTACCTTATATTTGCTCGGATGAGTGTTTAAGCCTTGAGGATGTCACAATACGAAAGTCTTTCGCCTTCTTCAGAGTGTCACATGATGGTGTCTTGTGGCCCGTCTTTATCAGCTGATGTTCCATGAGGGCGTGACTTACCATTCACAAGAATGAAGGCAAGTCACGCCCCCCGCTGTCCGTTCACTCCGCCAAGATGCTGCTCCAGGTGGTAGAGAGGATGAAGGGTCCCTTGTCTCTGTTCATGGTTTTTATGCCTCGCTTGCAGATCTCAATGGCCTCTCTGATCCAGCGCTGTTGTTTGTTCTCTTCGGTGCGGATGACCCTGCCCTTCTCCCGGTCCATGATGTGGTTTTCCCTTTTGCAGTGGTCAGTGATTGCTGATTTGTAATGTTCATGTTGTGCTTGTTCTTTTACTGCTCTGATTTTTAATTTTTTTGACAGGTAAGTCACACCCTCATGGAACATCAGCTGATAAAGACGGGTCTCAAGACACCATCATGCGACACTCTGAAGAAGGCGAAAGACTCGCCGAAACATGTCAGGTAAAAAATTAACCTAAAACATAATTGTCTGCTTTTAATGAATCAGTCAAATATCAATAATAAGAAGACAAAATGAACCTAATACAAATAAACGAATGCTTAATAACTCCCCTGCACATGCTCCTAAAAATCCAAACCTTCACCTGTAAATAAAACGTCCCGACCTGAAGACATCTTAATGTTATTATTTTGTTATACACACAGCGCCGCCAAGTGGAATCAAAAATTTGTTTTTATTTAAATTTTCACATTATGCACGGTGCCCTTTTGACGAATCCGACTGAAAATTAGTCAGAAAAGACTCAAGACAATGATCTTACTCTCTGCCGAATTTTGTGACGTTTTGGCAAAAGGCGTGGCTATTACGGTGCTGAAAAGTCAGATTGTACTCTGTGGCAATAAAAGCTCCGGCAACATGACTCAGATGATCCTATCTTCTCGAAGTTGTACACATTTGAGGATACTTCAGCCCTGAAGACATCTACCAACTTATTTTTCATCGTAGTAGTAGCGCCACCAACTGGTAAAAGCTAATACAAGTTATTTTCTTGGATGTTTTTCTCCGTGCAACTCAACAAGGTCGCCCTCATATATGCTCGGATGACTGTTTCGGCCATGAGGATGTCACAATACGAAATTCGTCCTTTTTCTTGTAAAGTTGTGGGAGTGGCATTGCACTGTTCGGCAATAAAACAACGCTGATTATGAGGTTCTAAATATGAACGACAACTCGTGAAACTTTACACACACATCAGGCCGAGCAAATTTATCAATATTTTATACGTTAGTTGTGCAGCTTTTTTGAAATGGCTCGCCATGGCCCTCGAGAAATGTTAAAAAAAGCAGCCCTGGCTGAGTGTTTCACCTCGCTTTTTGTAAATTTTATGGAGTACAGTGAATCCTCGGTTATCGCGGTTAATGGGGACAGAGACCACCCGCGAAAACTGAAAATCCGCGAAGTAGCGGCGCACCTTCAAAAATGCTTAAAAAAATATACAATATATATAATAAATATATATATATATATATATATATATACGGGGAGAGAGAGAGTGAAATTCATGTTATAACAAAAAAAACAAATTATTATTAAAACGTATTATTTTTTTATTCCCCAGCCATTCTTTTTGTATTTATTTAATTACTCCGACTTTTACCTGCTGGTACGCCGTCCGGTGTGCCCTGTGAAATGAAAGGTGGCATTCTTTATTTATTTATTTATTTATTCTTTTATACATTCATAACTGACAGCTTCGCGCTCCGCTCGTGCCCGGGCGGAAGAGGTGCTCCAATTCGGCTTAACTGTGACACACACCCGCCCTCCTCCCCCGGAGCTTCCATTCGGTTAAACTTAGGGGCCGCTTGGCACCGCCCGTGCCCGGGGAAGGTGCTCCTCTTCGGCTTACTGTGACGCGAGCATGCCCTCCTCCTCCGGAGCTTCCATTCGGTTAAACTTAGGGGCCGCTTGGAACCGCCCGTGCCCGGGGAAGGTGCTCCTCTTCGGCTTACTGTGACGCGAGCATGCCCTCCTCCTCCGGAGCTTCCATTCGGTTAAACTTAGGGGCCGCTTGGAACCGCCCGTGCCCGGGGAAGGTGCTCCTCTTCGGCTTACTGTGACGCGAGCATGCCCTCCCTTTCCGGAGCTTCCATTCGGTTAAACTTAGGGGCCGCTTGGCACCGCCCGTGCCCGGGGAAGGTGCTCCTCTACGGCTTAACTGCCACGCACGCCGGCCGGAGCTCTGGTACTGTCCGAACCGCGCGAAACGTCGCCACCCATCGTGTCCGGGGGAACGTGCTCTTCTTCGTCCACTCTCCTCTTCGCCCACGCTCTTCTTCGGCGCACGCCGGCCGTCTAACCGCTCCAGCACCCCGTCGTGCCGCTCGGCGAAACTACAATGCCCCCGAATATTTTTTAGACCCGCGAAACACTGAACCCGCGAAAGGTGAACCGCCAAGTAGCGAGGGTTCACTGTATGTATAAGACCAAGACCTACAAAAAAGTCTCTTGGAGCAATGAGCTAGGTTTTACAGGAAGTCGGCCATTTTGAATTTACTTAAAAGGGGGCGGGTCACCACAATGGACTTTGTGTAGAAATTATTATTGGGGCCCGAGTAGCGACCGCGGAGAGGTCCCTATTGTTTTTGTAGAAATTATTATTAGGGCCCGAGCAGCGACCGCTACGAGGTCCCTATTGTTTTTCTAGAAATTGTTATTAGGGCCCGAGCTGCGACGGCTGCGAGGTCCCTATTGTTTTTGTAGAAAATATTATTACTTTTATTATTATTATTATTATTAGGGCCTGAGCAGCGACCGCTGCGAAGTCCCTATTGTTTTTGTAGAAATTATTATTATTATTATTTTTCCGATTGTTCGATCGCATTTTTGACCCCCGAAACATGCACAAAAATTCACCAAACTTGGCAGTCTCATCGGGCATGGCGAAAAATTTTATATTTTAACGTCTAATATGAACAGGAAGTGAGTTATGAATTTTTGAAAGTCCGACTTTTGCCCTTTTTTGCATGTTTACAGGGGTCATTCTTTTGCACCCTGATCCTAAAGGCTTCATCTGATTGCCTTAAAATTCTGTCTGTAGCATCTTAAGACCTGGGACAAACACTGGGGCTAAAATTTTTTGTTTCCGAAATACTATATGAACGGGGGCGGGGCTTCGAAGTTTTCACTTAAGATTTCCTTCGCCGCAATGGACAAAATGCTTAATAACTCTCCTGCACATGCAGCTAAAAATCCAAAACTTCACATGTACATAAAGAGTCGGTACCTGAAGACATCTATATGTTTATATTCAGTTATACACCTTGCGCCAATCAATATCATTTTTTACATTTTGACGTACTGCACGGTGCCCTTTTAACGAATCCGATTGAAAATTGGCTAGAAAAGACTCAAGACATTGATCTTACTCTATCCCTATTTTTGTGACTTTCCTTCGAAGGGCGTGGCTATTACGGTGCCGCAGAGTCTGATTAATCTCCGTGGCAACAAAAGTTCCTGCAAAATGATTCAGATGATCCATCTTCTCGAAATTTTTCACATTTGAGGATATTCAGGCCCTGAAGACGGCTGCCAACTTATTTTTGATCGCAGTGGTAGCGCCACCAACTGGTTAAAACAAATACAAATTATTTTCGTTTATGTTTTTCTCCGGGCAGGTTAACAAAATCTACCTTATATTTGTTCGGATGAGTGTTTAGGCCTTGAGGATGTCACAATACGAAAGTCTTTCGCCTTCTTCAGAGTGTCACATGATGGTGTCTTGTGACCCGTCTTTATCAGCTGATGTTCCATGAGGGCGTGACTTACCTGTCACAAGAATGAAGGCAAGTCACGCCCCCCGCTGTCCGTTCACTCTGCCAAGATGCTGCTCCAGGTGGTAGAGAGGATGAAGGCTCCCTTGTCTCTGTTCATGGTTTTTATGCCTCGCTTGCAGATCTCAATGGCCTCTCTGATCCAGCGCTGTTGTTTGTTCTCTTCGGTGCGGATGACCCTGCCCTTCTCCCGGTCCATGATGTGGTTTTCCCTTTTGCAGTGGTCAGTGATTGCTGATTTGTAATGTTCATGTTGTGCTTGTTCTTTTACTGCTCTGATTTTTAATTTTTTTGACAGGTAAGTCACACCCTCATGGAACATCAGCTGATAAAGACGGGTCTCAAGACACCATCATGCGACACTCTGAAGAAGGCGAAAGACTCGCCGAAACATGTCAGGTAAAAAATTAACCTAAAACATAATTGTCTGCTTTTAATGAATCAGTCAAATATCAATAATAAGAAGACAAAATGAACCTAATACAAATAAATGAATGCTTAATAACTCCCCTGCACATGCTCCTAAAAATCCAAACCTTCACCTGTAAATAAAACGTCCCGACCTGAAGACATCTTAATGTTATTATTTTGTTATACACACAGCGCCGCCAAGTGGAATCAAAAATGTGTTTTTATTTTAATTTTCACATACTGCACGGTGCCCTTTTGACGAATCCGACTGAAAATTAGTCAGAAAAGACTCAAGACAATGATCTTACTCTCTGCCGAATTTTGTGTCGTTTTGGCAAAAGGCGTGGCTATTACGGTGCTGAAAAGTCAGATTGTACTCTGTGGCAACAAAAGCTCCGGCAACATGACTCAGATGATCCTATCTTCTCGAAGTTGTACACATTTGAGGATACTTCAGCCCTGAAGACATCTACCAACTTATTTTTCATCGTAGTAGTAGCGCCACCAACTGGTAAAAGCTAATACAAGTTATTTTCTTGGATGTTTTTCTCCGTGCAACTCAACAAGGTCGCCCTCATATATGCTCGGAGGACTGTTTCGGCCATGAGGATGTCACAATACGAAATTCATCCTTTTTCGTGAAAAGTTGTGGGAGTGGCATTGCACTGTTCGGCAATAAAACAACGCTGATTATGAGGTTCTAAATATGAACGACAACTCGTGAAACTTTACACACACATCAGGCAGAGCAAATTTATCAATATTTTATACGTTAGTTGTGCAGCTTTTTTGAAATGGCTCGCCATGGCCCTCGAGAAATGTTAAAAAAAGCAGCCCTGGTTGAGTGTTTCACCTTGCTTTTTGTAAATTTTATGGAGTACAGTGAACCCTCGGTTATCGCGGTTAATGGGGACAGAAACCACCCGCGAAAACTGAAAATCCGCGAAGTAGCGGCGCACCTTCAAAAATGCTTAAAAAAAAATACAATATATATAATAAATAAATATATATATATATATAGATATATATATATATATATATATGTATATATAGACAGAGAGAGAGAGTGAAATTCATGTTATAACAAAAAAACCAAATTATTATTAAAACGTATTATTTTTTTATTCCCCAGCCATTCTTTTTGTATTTATTTAATTACTCCGACTTTTACCTGCTGGTACGCCGTCCGGTGTGCCCTGTGAAATGAAAGGTGGCATTCTTTATTTATTTATTTATTTATTCATTTATTCATTCATAACTGACAGCTTCGCGCTCCGTTCGTGCCCGGGCGGAAGAGGTGTTCCAATTCGGCTTTACTGTGACACACGCCCGCCCTCCTGCCCCGGAGCTTCCATTCGGTTAAACTTAGGGGCCTCTTGGCACCGCCCGTGCCCGGGGAAGGTGCTCCTCTTCGGCTTACTGTGACGCGAGCATGCCCGCCTCCTCCGGAGCTTCCATTCGGTTAAACTTAGGGGCCGCTTGGAACCGCCCGTGCCCGGGGAAGGTGCTCCTCTTTGGCTTACTGTGACGCGAGCATGCCCTCCTCCTCCGGAGCTTCCATTCGGTTAAACTTAGGGGCCGCTTGGCACCGCCCGTGCCCGGGGAAGGTGCTCCTCTACGGCTTAACTGCCACGCACGCCGGCCGGAGCTCTGGTACGGTCCGAACCGCGCGAAACGTCGCCACCGATCGTGTCCGGGGGAACGTGCTCTTCTTCGTCCACTCTCCTCTTCGCCCACGCTCTTCTTCGGCGCACGCCGGCCGTCTAACCGCTCCAGCGCCCGTCGTGCCGCTCGGCGAAACTACAATGCCCCCGAATATTTTTTTATACCCGCGAAGCACTGAACCCGCGAAAGGTGAACCGCGAAGTAGCGAGGGTTCACTGTATGTATAAGACCAAGACCTACAAAAAAGTCTCTCGGAGCAATGAGCTAGGTTTTACAGGAAGTCGGCCATTTTGAATTTACTTAAAAGGGGCGCGTCACCACAATGGACTTTGTGTAGAAATTATTATTGGGGCCCGAGCAGCGACCGCGGCGAGGTCCCTATTGTTTATGTAGAAATTATTATTAGGGCCCGAGCAGCGACCGCTACGAGGTCCCCATTGTTTTTGTGGAAATTATTATTATTTTTATTATTATTATTATTAGGGCCCGAGCAGTGACCGCTGCGAGGTCCCTATTGTTTTTCTAGAAATTGTTATTAGGGCCCAAGCTGCGACGGCTGCGAGGTCCCTACTGTTTTTGTAGAAAATATTATTACTTTTATTATTATTATTATTATTATTATTATTAGGGCCTGAGCAGCGACCGCTGCGAAGTCCCTATTGTTTTTGTAGAAATTATTATTATTATTATTTTTCCGATTGTTCGATTGCATTTTTGACCCCCGAAACATGCACAAAAATTCACCAAACTTGGCAGTCTCATCGGGCATGGCGAAAAATTAGATATTTTAACGTCTAATATGAACAGGAAGTGAGTTATGAATTTTTGAAAGTCCGACTTTTGCCCTTTTTTGCATGTTTACAGGGGTCATTCTTTTGCACCCTGATCCTAAAGGCTTCATCTGATTGCCTTAAAATTCTGTCTGTAGCATCTTAAGACCTGGGACAAACACTGGGGCTAAAATTTTTTGTTTCCGAAATACTATATGACGGGGGCGGGGCTTCGAAGTTTTCACTTAAGATTTCCTTCGCCGCAATGGACAAAATGCTTAATAACTCTCTTGCACATGCTGCTAAAAATCCAAAACTTCACATGTACATAAAGAGTCGGTACCTGAAGACATCTATATGTTTATATTCAGTTATACACCTTGCGCCAATCAATATCATTTTTTACATTTTGACGTACTGCACGGTGCCCTTTTAACGAATCCGATTGAAAATTGGCTAGAAAAGACTCAAGACATTGATCTTACTCTATCCCTATTTTTGTGACTTTCCTTCGAAGGGCGTGGCTATTGCGGTGCCGCAGAGTCTGATTATTCTCCGTGGCAACAAAAGTTCCTTCAAAATGATTCAGATGATCCATCTTCTCGAAATTTTTCACATTTGAGGATATTCAGGCCCTGAAGACGGCTGCCAACTTATTTTTGATCGCAGTGGTAGCGCCACCAACTGGTTAAAACAAATACAAATTATTTTCGTTGATGTTTTTCTCCGGGCAGGTTAACAAAATCTACCTTATATTTGCTCGGATGAGTGTTTAGGACTTGAGGATGTCACAATACGAAAGTCTTTCGCCTTCTTCAGAGTGTCACATGATGGTGTCTTGTGGCCCGTCTTTATCAGCTGATGTTCCATGAGGGCGTGACTTACCTGTCACAAGAATGAAGGCAAGTCACGCCCCCCGCTGTCCGTTCACTCCGCCAAGATGCTGCTCCAGGTGGTAGAGAGGATGAAGGCTCCCTTGTCTCTGTTCATGGTTTTTATGCCTCGCTTGCAGATCTCAATGGCCTCTCTGATCCAGCGCTGTTGTTTGTTCTCTTCGGTGCGGATGACCCTGCCCTTCTCCCGGTCCATGATGTGGTTTTCCCTTTTGCAGTGGTTAGTGATTGCTGATTTGTAATGTTCATGTTGTGCTTGTTCTTTTACTGCTCTGATTTTTCATTTTTTTGACAGGTAAGTCACACCCTCATGGAACATCAGCTGATAAAGACGGGTCTCAAGACACCATCATGCGACACTCTGAAGAAGGCGAAAGACTCGCCGAAACATGTCAGGTAAAAAATTAACCTAAAACATAATTGTCTGCTTTTAATGAATCAGTCAAATATCAATAATAAGAAGACAAAATGAACCTAATACAAATAAATGAATGCTTAATAACGCCCCTGCACATGCTCCTAAAAATCCAAACCTTCACCTGTAAATAAAACGTCCCGACCTGAAGACATCTTAATGTTATTATTTTGTTATACACACAGCGCCGCCAAGTGGAATCAAAAATGTGTTTTTATTTTAATTTTCACGTACTGCACGGTGCCCTTTTGACGAATCCGACTGAAAATTAGTCAGAAAAGACTCAAGACAATGATCTTACTCTCTGCCGAATTTTGTGACGTTTTGGCAAAAGGCGTGGCTATTACGGTGCTGAAAAATCCGATTGTACTTTGTGGCAACAAAAGCTCCGGCAACATGACTCAGATGATCCTATCTTCTCGAAGTTGTACACATTTGAGGATACTTCAGCCCTGAAGACATCTACCAACTTATTTTTCATCGTAGTAGTAGCGCCACCAACTGGTAAAAGCTAATACAAGTTATTTTCTTGGATGTTTTTCTCCGTGCAACTCAACAAGGTCGCCCTCATATATGCTCGGATGACTGTTTCGGCCATGAGGATGTCACAATACGAAATTCATCCTTTTTCGTGAAAAGTTGTGGGAGTGGCATTGCACTGTTCGGCAATAAAACAACGCTGATTATGAGGTTCTAAATATGAACGACAACTCGTGAAACTTTACACACACATCAGGCAGAGCAAATTTATCAATATTTTATACGTTAGTTGTGCAGCTTTTTTGAAATGGCTCGCCATGGCCCTCGAGAAATGTTAAAAAAAGCAGCCCTGGTTGAGTGTTTCACCTTGCTTTTTGTAAATTTTATGGAGTACAGTGAACCCTCGGTTATCGCGGTTAATGGGGACAGAGACCACCCGCGAAAACTGAAAATCCGCGAAGTAGCGGCGCACCTTAAAAAATGCTTAAAAAAAAATACAATATATATAATAAATATATATATATATATATATATATATATATATATATATATATATATATATATATATAGACAGAGAGAGAGAGTGAAATTCATGTTATAACAAAAAAACCAAATTATTATTAAAACGTATTATTTTTTTATTCCCCAGCCATTCTTTTTGTATTTATTTAATTACTCCGACTTTTACCTGCTGGTACGCCGTCCGGTGTGCCCTGTGAAATGAAAGGTGGCATTCTTTATTTATTTATTTATTTATTCATTTATTCATTCATAACTGACAGCTTCGCGCTCCGTTCGTGCCCGGGTGGAAGAGGTGTTCCAATTCGGCTATACTGTGACACACGCCCGCCCTCCTGCCCCGGAGCTTCCATTCGGTTAAACTTAGGGGCCGCTTGGCACCGCCCGTGCCCGGGGAAGGTGCTCCTCTTTGGCTTACTGTGACGCGAGCATGCCCGCCTCCTCCGGAGCTTCCATTCGGTTAAACTTAGGGGCCGCTTGGAACCGCCCGTGCCCGGGGAAGGTGCTCCTCTTTGGCTTACTGTGACGCGAGCATGCCCTCCTCCTCCGGAGCTTCCATTCGGTTAAACTTAGGGGCCGCTTGGCACCGCCCGTGCCCGGGGAAGGTGCTCCTCTACGGCTTAACTGCCACGCACGCCGGCCGGAGCTCTGGTACGGTCCGAACCGCGCGAAACGTCGCCACCGATCGTGTCCGGGGGAACGTGCTCTTCTTCGTCCACTCTCCTCTTCGCCCACGCTCTTCTTCGGCGCACGCCGGCCGTCTAACCGCTCCAGCGCCCGTCGTACCGCTCGGCGAAACTACAATGCCCCCGAATATTTTTTATACCCGCGAAGCACTGAACCCGCGAAAGGTGAACCGCGAAGTAGCGAGGGTTCACCGTATGTATAAGACCAAGTCCTACAAAAAAGTCTCTTGGAGCAATGAGCTAGGTTTTACAGGAAGTCGGCCATTTTGAATTTACTTAAAAGGGGCGGGTCACCACAATGGACTTTGTGTAGAAATTATTATTGGGGCCCGAGCAGCGACCGCGGCGAGGTCCCTATTGTTTATGTAGAAATTATTATTAGGGCCCGAGCAGCGACCGCTACGAGGTCCCCATTGTTTTTGTGGAAATTATTATTATTTTTATTATTATTATTATTAGGGCCCGAGCAGTGACCGCTGCGAGGTCCCTATTGTTTTTCTAGAAATTGTTATTAGGGCCCAAGCTGCGACGGCTGCGAGGTCCCTACTGTTTTTGTAGAAAATATTATTACTTTTATTATTATTATTATTATTATTATTATTAGGGCCTGAGCAGCGACCGCTGCGAAGTCCCTATTGTTTTTGTAGAAATTATTATTATTATTATTTTTCCGATTGTTCGATTGCATTTTTGTCCCCCGAAACATGCACAAAAATTCACCAAACTTGGCAGTCTCATCGGGCATGGCGAAAAATTTGATATTTTAACGTCTAATATGAACAGGAAGTGAGTTATGAATTTTTGAAAGTCCGACTTTTGCCCTTTTTTGCATGTTTACAGGGGTCATTCTTTTGCACCCTGATCCTAAAGGCTTCATCTGATTGCCTTAAAATTCTGTCTGTAGCATCTTAAGACCTGGGACAAACACTGGGACTAAAATTTTTTGTTTCCGAAATACTATATGACGGGGGCGGGGCTTCGAAGTTTTCACTTAAGATTTCCTTCGCCGCAATGGACAAAATGCTTAATAACTCTCTTGCACATGCTGCTAAAAATCCAAAACTTCACATGTACATAAAGAGTCGGTACCTGAAGACATCTATATGTTTATATTCAGTTATACACCTTGCGCCAATCAATATCATTTTTTACATTTTGACGTACTGCACGGTGCCCTTTTAACGAATCCGATTGAAAATTGGCTAGAAAAGACTCAAGACATTGATCTTACTCTATCCCTATTTTTGTGACTTTCCTTCGAAGGGCGTGGCTATTACGGTGCCGCAGAGTCTGATTATTCTCCGTGGCAACAAAAGTTCCTGCAAAATGATTCAGATGATCCATCTTCTCGAAATTTTTCACATTTGAGGATATTCAGGCCCTGAAGACGGCTGCCAACTTATTTTTTATCGCAGTGGTAGCGCCACCAAC